>NC_051125.1:13921668-13942634 GCF_014839805.1 Manduca sexta | reverse complement strand
CCCTAAATTTATTTAAATTTTAGTTACAAAAGAGGAGATATTAAAATATTTGCGATTGTATAAAATATCCCAAGATCACCTGGAAATGTTTTTTTCTGCCATTAGGTCCAAAGGTGGCTATAACAATAACCCAAATGCGGTACAATTTAAGGCGGCTTATAAAAAAATATTGATCAGAGCCGAAATCCGAGATAATGGCGTAGGTAATTGTATACCTCTTGAACAAATTAATATATTAAATTGTTCTAGTAAAATATCTCCAACAAAAATATAAATAATTTGACTGCTAGGAGTAGCTTTGTCGAAATTCCCGAAGATGACAGCACTCTCTATGATAATTACTTAAATTATTTAAATAACACTACAAGCGAGTATGCGGAGCACGTTATTGTATATATAGCTGGTTTTATTACTAGAGTCTTATGCCGAGAACTGCAGTGTTACGAGTGTTTGTCACTCATCCGGGGCTGTGAGAATGATTTACATATCCCTCACGTTGTGTATTAAAAATTGTAAGAGACACAGAAAAAATTATTAAGCCACAATTAAAGGCTGGAGCTAAGGTTGAAAATTACTATACATATATTTTTAAATTTTTAATAGATCATTTTGAATATGCGAATGTTTTAGTATCTAGTGATTTAGAGCACGATTGTACACACAAACTGCTTTTAATTAAAGCAATAATAAATAAATATATTGATATAAGATTTAAATATTTCGGGAAGAAAAGTACAGAAAGAGTGTCATGTAGAAATTACTTGACAAAGATGATTTTTGTTTAAAAATGAATAATTATAAATAAGCGTTTATTTTGTCTTATCTACGTGTATATTACTTGACACAAACCCAATCCAATCATAAAGTTTATCCATGAAATACATTCCAATATAAAATAAAAATATTTAACGATCTACCTGTTTTATTCTTAGAGCTGTTGTTTTTGTATTTGATCTGTGACTATATTCAAAATGATAGTCAATCTCCTAAGAAAAAAAATCTAATAGTCACAGCGTTTAAGATATAAGGTACTTTTACTGCCCCAACTTCAAAACTTCCCAGTATAATAAAGAAAGTATTAAAAAGAATATAATGATAATTTTTAAACTTGCCTGCACATTCATATGTAATCTTTTTTGGCTTATTTATCCCTCTTTTTAATTCATCGATGTCGATGCAAAGTTTTCGCTACTAGCATATCACTATTGTAAGGGGCGGAGTCGGCGCCATTTTGTTCAGGAAATGTGCCGCATGTCACGTGACCATATTACCCATCCTCTATACTTCTTTTATCATTGTTCAGAATATAGAAATAGTCACTCAAATTATTATTCTCTTTAAAGTCACTAACAATTTTGCTTAGTTGTGAATAATTCCTTATATTTCTGAAATGTCAATTTAAATTCCAAATAAAAACATAAACATAACATAAATTTCTTAAATCATCTTTTATAGTTCCAAAACGCACGTTTTCGTGACGTTTTTGACAGTACCCTGCCCATAGTTGCCAGATTGTGGAGGATGTACGTGAATATGGGGGGATTTTATGGTCGTGGGAAAAATTTGGAGGACTCTTGGAGGGGAGGAGGTGGGGTAGGGAATTTCCGTAGCGTAATAGAGTTAGAGAGTTGCTTTACGCCCCTAATTACACTTTTAGTTGGGCGGTAAAATGCGTTAAAATTTTTAAATTGTTTAATCTTTCATTGCATGCTCCGCGGATTGGGGGTTAGAGACGTGGATCCTATTAGTTTTTTTTTTGCTATAACACGGTAGCAAGAATTCGTGTATGCAATAATAATAAAATCCGATCCAAAATGGAAACATAATGTGCTACTTCTGAAAAGTATTATTTTTAGGTGGTAAAATAAATAGTCTTTTTTTATCGTAAACTTTTTTTTTGCGAGACTTTACAAACCTATATTATTAACTTGGCGGTTTCCTCACGAAACTTGGGGGTATTACAAAAATGACGATTGTGGCGACACTGGTACTGACTTGTGTTTGTCGATTAGAATATAATAATATTATATTGAATTGACGATTTTTGCGAGCGAAGGCCAAAAAACTAACTTGCTTAATTGGTATTCTGAGATTTTAGTTTTACAAGGTGCGACAAAATAAAAATGAGAAGATTAATAATACTATTGTTTCTCCATGTTTGCACTGCTTGGGTCCCAAATGAGCGTTCTGCACCTAAATATACGTGTACATATTGCCAGCCCGAACAGATACACATAGCATTTGGTGGTGAGTACATATTTTGATTATTTTTATTTCGGTGAAAAGAAGGTAATGCTTAATGATATTCGAGTTAGTTATTAGTAAGAAAAGTTATGGAGCGAAGCAATCAAACAAAGCATAAAATTTATAAATTTTCTTTTCAATTTTCTTATTTCTAATTATTTTTGTAGAAGAATGGTAAGTATTATGTCTAAAATTTAGTTACTTACATCAATGTAACAATACGAACCAATAACAATAATTTGAAAATGTCAGCACATTGTTAGATAATTACAAATTGTGACTTAGATTAAAGCCGTTCAAACCATTATATTATGTATTTGTTACACCATAAACTATATTATTGTTTAACTAAAATATTCTCCAGACAATGTTGTTTATAGTATGGTGATCACCCACTATCAAATAATTTCCTTGTGACAAGCCTTTACCTTAGAAAAAATATGTGAGAATTTTATTATAATATTTTAAAGAAATCTAATCTAAAATGTGAACCTCATACAAAAATAAAAAATTAGATTAAAAATATCTATTATAACTTAACAAGGAACTTATATGTTTCCATAATTTTCCCATATTATTAACTTAATGTCACTTTAATTATGTTCAAATTAATACATTACGTACCATAACAAATTCATTGTTTAAATACACATAGTTGTAGATATTCAAATAAAATATCCTTCCACATTGTATGTCCTCTAAATACCCTTACATATTTAGCTGTGCGTAACTACTGTTGGAGTAAAATATAGTTTATATGTTATCATATTTTGTTATTGTTATTTGTCCTTTATGTCTTGGGTGCAGATTGTAGGTATCTTATGCAGTTTTAAGGAATATATAGAGTAATTTATACCAAGTATTTTAATACAAAAATGTTAGCATTCAATAATCAAAGTTTCTGTTCTTTTATATATTAAAGGCACACTGTACTTGCAGAAGTTGACTTCTGCAAGCCAATTTTACTGTGTGAACAATCATGACAAGTGGCAGCTTGTCAAGTAGGCATATTGCAACACTTTTAGCTGCGAGACTTATGAGTTGATTGTGTTTAGAATTATTGAATTATTGCAGCTAGTGCAAATGCATGTCAATGTTTGGATATTTGATACAAAGTTTCTTCTTCAGATTAAAACAGATTTGGATGAAACTTGGCTAAAACATATACTGCATCAACACATATGTTTTTAAACTTGTAATTTAATCCTATAGGAAATAATGGAGTTATTAAATAGGATATTTTTCGACATATGTGCTAAACAGCTTGACACAAGCGAAACCATGAGCAACATCTAATAATTTATAATTTCTAAATACAATATGAATATTCTTACCAATTTGTTACAATATGGCATGATTACTTTAATTATTCCATTTTGTATTTAAAGTGGACAAACAATGATACAGCTAGAATGAATGTTGTATGTAAGGTCACTGACCTGTGCAAAGTGCTCAAATAGGTAAATAGCATGATCCCAATAACATGTTGATTAATATTCATACATAAACAATTATTTTGCTAGTAATACAGATAAGTGAAGTTTTGTGTAGTGTAATCATTATATTATTACTTACACATCACAATTGACCTCCTTTTTTAGTAATAAGAGCAATGGAATGAGACAAAACAAATGATAAAGTGTCATAGATGTGTGGAATAAAAATATATATTTGTCTCCATTGTGGGAAAGAAATAAATAAAAAAGAAACAGTAAATAAGAATGTTATATGTTGTTTTTACCATAATGACAATTGGGATGGTCATGAATTAATACTCTATACCATTTACCATCAAATGCCATGGAGTCACTTTTGTGCATTTATAAAAAAAAAACATCATGAGACTCACAAAGTTGAATCCACATAATATGATTATATATTTTGTTATACACTGGTGATTAACCCTGTGAGTAAGATATAGTCATTTTGATATTGGGTTCATAAATGAAACCACATACTCATTGTTACCTGTGCCAACATTTTGCCGAAGACTATCCTCAAGTAACAAATATTTTTACCAAAAATTGCCAGTTTTACTTTTCAAATTTTTTCATCAATTTTTAGTTTAATGCAAACATAGGGTATGCGTCTCTGCATTTCTGATTGAAAGTTTGCTATTGCTGCTGCAACGATTATTCGAGTAGTAGTAGTGGCGTTAGGATGAGTAAAATAAAGAATATTTTATGCAGTTTGAGTAACTTATTGTCAAGTACTATTTTCATAAAGATAAGCATGTTGTTTCATTTAGTTATATTATGTTTCGTCTTTGCATCTCCCAAAGCTTGACTAGTAGATAATGCCGTCAGCGTTAAGTGAGCATTTATACATTTTTGTATAATAATAAAAAAATAATTCATTATATTCAGTAGTGATTATAATATGCTCCATGTTATAATTTTGCTGTTAAATCAAGCATCCCAGATTACCGAGGTAAATGTTTGGTTCACATTTATCAATTTTTTGGTGACGCAATTATCCGGTGTTTGTTATGTCGTGCTGTGTATAGCTCTTGACCGCGAATTATCGCGCACTAGAAACAGTGTTTCAAATTAAATATACTAATTATGAAGTAGAGTGGCTTTTGATAATATGGAAGAAAAGGTACACTCAAAAAATATAATCACAATAAATATACTATTAAAGCTATCACAAGACAAATATTTTTTGTTTATAGAACTAGATGATAAACTCGACCGTGTTGCTTGATTGTCTTTGCGTTCAAAGTACAACACACATAAAATATTAAATCTAATAATTATGCTTGCTACAATGTCTTTCCAACCGAAACTCAACAATCAACACTATTACACCCCTGCTTGGTAGCAGAAGCAGACAACACAGTTACAGACTTACCCAGATGGACTGGATCTACTGGTGGTACATCTTTCATATGTGCGAGTCCAACTGGGTAGATACCACCGCAACATCTATTTCCGGCGCTAAGCAGCAGTGTGTAGTCACTATAGTGTTCCGGTTTGACGAACATTGTAGCCAGTGTAAAAGGTGTTAGATGGTGTTTCTACTGTTTATGGAGTGTCGTATCGCTCACCATCAGGCAGCGGCGAAGCTCGTCTCATTATTCAGGGCAATAAATAAAACTCACAACACATATGTAGATACCTCAGATCAGATAGTCAACGAAAAAAAAACATTAATTGAAAATAATGTAACCAATTCTTATTTTGTAGAAAAAACCAATGACATAGTGGTAACATGGTCGACGTTCAACGACACGCAGGAGTCCCGGGTTCAATATGGCCAGGGCATTATGGACAAGGAGGCGGTCGGCTCGGCCAAGCTCTTTATCGACGGCGGTAAAGAACAACGCTCCCAGTGGATTCATAATGTGGTGCTAAAAGATCTCAAGTTTAACACTAAGTATGGTGAGTATTAAAGTTAAATAACAAGAGGGGCATAGTTTGGTTTCATGTTTTTTTAGGAAGGTTTCACTAATGATCTCACCGTAATCTTCAGATAATTATAGACCAAACTTGACCAAACCAAACTAGACAGAAGTATGTATTTCGGCACTTAGTTTTAGCCATGTGATTTGTAAATTTGGTCTACAATATATCCCTCTAATAAAAGGGTACATAACTCAGCACTTTCTCCTAAACATTAGTTTTCATTTATCCTCTCAAGAGCCTGTTCTACCGGTCTACTGTGACACTCAGTTGTTTGCTTTCAGTGTACCACGCGGGTTCAGTGTACGGCTGGTCGGAGATGTTTTCGTTCAAGACGCCGCCAGCTGGTGAGAACTGGGTGCTGCGCGCTGCCATCTACGGCGACATGGGCAGCGAGAATGCACACGTGAGTTTATTGTACTAGTTACTGCCCACAGCTTAGTTCTGTGATGCAGATCTTTATTTAAGGGAATTAAAAAGACAGCCGTCTAGCGTTAAAGGTAGTAGGCGGCTAGTAAGGAGCAAGGAGAGCTAGTATCACTACATAGTACAAAACAAAGTCGCTTTCTCTGTCCCTATGTATGCTTAAACCTTTAAAACTACGCAACGGATTTTGATGCAGTTTTTTTTTAATAGATAGAGTGATTCAAGAGGAAGGTTTATACGTATAATAATAACATCCATTAAATAGTAGAGAAATACTGTTATTTTGTTATGTTATACCCGTGCGAAGCCAGAGCGGGCCGCTATGTTTTTATATACAACGTTCACAGTTTTTCTGTAGTGTATTTAGTATCAGCATTGCACTCGTGCGAAGCCGGGGCGGGTCGCTAGTATATTATATATGGGAAAGACCAGTAACCAATGGAAAAGAACAATTTAGGTAGGATAGCGTCACTATGTAATTATAACAGTACGTCGTTAGTGGATAAAATAAAATATGTGGATAAAAAACAATTAATATTGCAAACATGATAGTGCATCTATTCATCTGGGATATGATATAGTAATATTAATTAACATATCAGCTGTGCGTTCCGAAACATCCCCATTTGATATTTATTCAAGATGCTATCTTTTCCTATTCTCTCCAGTCGCTGTCGTACCTGCAAGACGAGGCGCAGCGTGGCCACTTCGACGTGTTGCTGCACGTGGGCGACTTCGCGTACGACATGGACTCGGAGGAGGCTCGCGTGGGAGACCAGTTCATGCGCCAGATCCAGCCGCTCGCAGCCTCCCCTGCCGTACATGACCTGCCCCGGCAACCACGAGGAGAAGTAGTTAGTAGCCACTGCTGGATTACAGCTGGATAGCGATCACCGTGCACAACGTGTTACATCCGCCACAATGTGTCCCGTGTGTGCGTTCTGAGATCAGCCTGTGTATTTCCGGTTTCTAACAGGCATAATTGTTACTGGCTATTATCATCTCTCGTCAGTTGACAATATTTGAGCCCTTACTCACTTACTAACAGCACTTTACTATGACTGAATAAAAAACGCCTCACAGAGAGTTTCTTCATGAACTGCATAAGTAAAAGTCATAGTGGTTGCTCAAACATAAACGTCATAATTTTGGCAAATAACAGAATGTAACAATAACTTTGAGTGTTGTGACGGACTATAAAATATACTAGCTGTAAATAAAATTGTGTTTAGGCCTACGCGTATGATAGATTTCATCCTAATTAATGTGTTATTGTTTGCTTATATATAATGGTCGATAGTGTCGTCCTTATCACATCATAGACGAGATATCAACACACTTGGCGAGAAGTGAATGCCCTGATTGCACCTCTGCCTACCCCTCCAGAGATAAAGGCGTGATGTGTGTGTTAATGGTTATAACAGATACAGTTATTGCCAACAGCAACTTCAGTAACTACGCGAGTCGGTTCAGCATGCCGGGCCGCGACTCGAGCCTGTACTACAGCTTCGACCTCGGCCCCGTGCACTTCGTCTCCATCTCCACCGAGGTCTACTACTTCACCAAGTACGGCCTCAAGCTCATCTTCAACCAGTACGAGTGGCTCAAGAAAGATCTGGCTAAGGCTAGCCTGCCGGAGAACAGGTAGAACTGCATATATTTGATGGTGGTATTTGTACATACATACGGTGTTAGAACCCATGAAGTGTGTCGCGTTCCGGGAGCGTGTATGTCTGGTTTCAAACAGGCCGCCATAATTGAATTACTTCAGAACGATAATAACAATCCATTATGTGAAGTTTTTCTCGATAAACACTCTCGTATTTAACGTTGTCATGATTTTTGATTATATAATAATAAAACAAAATCAACATTTTAAAATCAAATCCTAAAATATTGTGTCGCATTTAGCTTTCAATTATGACCTTAAATTTAAAAAGAACTTAATTTGATTTAAGTTCGAAGTTGTGATATTGTTTGCTTGTTTTAAGTCGATCAGTTCTATTTGAGCATCGGAGACGAAAAGTAGAGTCTAGTGAATTGTGGACCAAATATAGTGTTCTATTAAAAAATAAATATTGTAGTGCTAAATGTAAAAAAGCTGATTTCTTTTCAATACATCTGCTAACTAATGCAGTAAACTGCAGTAAAGTGTGTCTGCCATCTAACATGAAGGCTGTTTCCAGAGCGAAGCGTCCGTGGATCGTGCTGTACGGCCACCGGCCGATGTACTGCAGCAACTCCAACGACATCGACTGCAGCTTCGAGTACACGCGCGTCGGACTCTTCGGCATCTTCGGTAACGCTACTACACTTCATTTTATACAGGGCTAATTTAACACGTCCTGAGATTAATCTCGTACTATAGTTTTGTTTATTGTCTTCAATTTTATTTTCTTTCCGACATGATGTTTAAAACACGGTATAATTGACTTCACCTTTGCTCATCTGTGGTATTAACGGTTGGATCGGTAAATGTCGTTATTGCGCGTTTTTTGATGCTACATTATTAACTCTTCATAAAACACATAATGCCCGACAAATGTTCTCAACGTTTGGGGAATGTTTTCAAAGTACGAGGTTTCTTAAGTCCGCCCATCTCACTGATATGCAATAGTTTAGTTCCGATAAGTTATAATGCCACCCAACCCGATTATTTATATCATATACAATTAAATACTGCTCAGTAGGTACCTAAAAAAGTCTACTCATCCCAGCCCTTTTATAATAAACTAGCTGACCCGACAGACGTTGTCTTAACTATGTATGCACGCGCACCTTCTGTCGATCGCTGACAGTTATTTTAAACCACTGACAGTTATGTAAAATTAATATTGTCGTTAAGTTTTCTTAAATTTTCTAATTTTCCGCGCAATTTTTTGAATTTTTTCTTTCATAAGAACCTTCTGACAATCACAAACACAACAAAAAAATTGTGAAATCGGTCCAGCCGTTCACGCGTAATGGCGTGACCAAGGGAAATAGGGATTCATTTTTATATATATAGATATAGGTAATATATTGTTTTAAACCTCCTCGGCACCGTATATCACGTACTCGTGCAGGTGGTCTGGAGCCGCTGCTGGCCGCGTACGGCGTGGACGTGGTGATCTGGGCTCACGAACACTCGTACGAACGCACGTGGCCGCTCTACGACAACCAGGTCTACAACGGCTCCGTGGAACAGCCCTACGTCAACCCTGGGTGAGACCGCATTTATTACTGATTAATCAGCTCTGGAAAATATGTCAACAAGAAACAATGCATGCAAACCCATAATCGATTAAATCCGATTATCAATTATCGGTTTTGATTTGATTTTAATCGATAAACGGTGTATCAATTATCGATTTTGATTCGATTATATATTATAATCGGAATTTATCGAATATCACTTATCGTTTTAAAACGATATATGATAAAATAAATATCGATAAATATACATACTGATACATGATAAAAAGTTAATTTTATATATTTGAACAAGTAAAAAGTCCCTGGAACTAATTCAATTTAAAAATGCTTGCACTAACTGGAAGCTATATACTTACTTATTATACAGTTATATTTCGGGAACCAGTTTTGCGTGCGTTTTCCAGGAATCAAAGAGTGCTTTTAAAAATGTGCTATTTTTACCTCATAGAAATAATGTCGTAAACTGTTTTGAAACTTAATAATATGTTTTCAATAAACACGCGTTTATTAGATTATCGACTATTATCTTTCGTCGTAAATACAAATATAACATGAAATTTGATTTTATTGTTTTTAATAATGTACTAAATTAATGGTACTACGTTAATAATAATGTACATGTTGACATATGCTTTACGTATGAGTGGAACTAATGCAAGAAATTTAAAAATTTCATAAAATCAACATATTTCGAATCGTATTTATTTTGGTGTGTGTGCTTTTGGTGTCAAAACTATGTCAAAATTGCTGAAGGTAAACCGTCATACAATTTATCATATTTATCTATAGCTTTATTAATCAAACAGCTTCTACTAATATTGCTTTCAATAACAACGTTGCATGCAGTTTGGGTCCAATACATGAAATGTGAACGTGTGTGTGTGAACACTCCCCTCTCTTTTCTAAATACCTATTCTCCTTTAATATCAGCAGTAGTTTCATATGTCTCCGGTGCTACCGGTAAAAATCAGTCAAGGCCACTTCAGGTGGACTGCCTCGGTGTCGTAGTTGTATTGTGCGATATACGGCATCGCTCTGAGGGCCCGGGTTCAAATCCCGGGCTGGATAAAGTGAAATCGGGTTTTTCTGCTCAGTATCGGGTGAGAATTTGGCGAGACTCGGCCCCTATCACGTCTTGGGACGAGACTTACTTGGCGACAAATGGGGCGGGCCCGATTGCACCACTGCCCCTACCCCTTCGGAGATAAATGCAAGATGTGTGTTTGTTTCAAACTTATGTAAATTATTGGCCCAAACTCGCATTTTCATAAATTTAACAAATTTACTAATTACTAAAAGTTTTTACCAAACAACAATTGACGCACAAAGGTTTTAATTTTTTAAACGACAACTATTAATTTAAAGTTAAATTAATACGTGTTGTTCGCGAAACTGAAGCCTCGTGTACTTTTATTTCGTAACGTCAAATCTTAATGACGTCGCTTGCCACGTCTCGCCACATAAACCAAATCGTTATTTAGAGCGTCGTGTTGTGCGTCAATTGTAGGTTCGATGATTTATCATTGTATGTGTGTTTGTGTGTTGCAGGGCGCCGGTACATTTGATCACCGGTTCCGCCGGCTGCAAGGAGGGCGTGGACCCCTTCGAGAGTAAGTAACTCGGGTCGCGAGTTTGATTCTATCTGGCATTGATTTTACATGGGGCACTGCAAAGTGGCCAAACTGTACATAAAAGGTAATTCTCACCCGCATTCATAGGAAAAATCTGCCACACCCAAACTATTATTCGTATATAATTTTATACTCGCATGTTCAACGATAAAATGTATCGTATAAATCGTCTCAGTTGACGAGAAAGTTGCTCGAGCAATTTTTGTACGGCAAGCGAGTTATTAGATCTCGTCTGCAGCTGAACAGTATATCGGTCGATCTTTTTACTAGTCCTATCAATATTATAAATGCGAAAGTTTGTGAGGATGGATGTATATATGTTTGTTCCTCTTTCACGAAAAAATATTGAATGGATTTGGATGAAACTTTACTGTTTTATTGGTTATACATCAGAATAATACATAGGCTACAATTTATAATGATTTTGTGTAGTTTGATTATAATATAACAATACATATCAAGTAAGTCGGAAAAAAAATCATAGAAAAATCCTTCACGCGAGCCAAGTCGCGAGAAAAAGCTTGTTGTTAATAATTATTATTGTGCTGGATTCTCGCGTCCAAACATTTGTTCCGTGTAAATGATGGTTTTATCATGTCGGTGTGTTGCAGGGTCACACTACGCGTGGTCCGCGTTCCGTTCCAGCGACTACGGGTACACGCGGTTCAAGGCGTACAACAAAACGCACGTGCACTTTGAACAGGTATGGACCTCCTCTCGTTAGGTTTCATATGGTCTCATAGTACCATTATCTAAGTTGGCGACTTTAGATAATCGACCTATACTCGGTTAGGGTAGGTCCGCTACCCTGTATTTTGATTACCTGGATTACTTGCGTTAAATTAATGTGATTATTTTTAAAAATTGTTCTGATTGGTTTATTCTCTGGATCGGATCGAAACCTAAGATAGATGTCGTTTATTGCAATCGGCCGATAATCTGTCACCTAACAAGGAACGGATGCATTATTAATACTAATGTCAATTTTGCGAAAATGATAATTTTTATTACATATACATTGATTCATAATTCAGAGCTATATAGTATTTATTAGTTACTAGGTGTTGTGTTTTAAGCAGAATTTGTGAAAACGTGAACTAGTCATATTTTTGTCATATCCATAAATACTCTGACTGCACATTTATAATGTATTGCCTCTTCTACATATTCCTATTTATTTATTTTTTGTAATTTTAATTTAGTGTGTTGTGTTGCA
Source organism: Manduca sexta (assembly GCF_014839805.1). Taxonomy (NCBI): domain Eukaryota; kingdom Metazoa; phylum Arthropoda; class Insecta; order Lepidoptera; family Sphingidae; genus Manduca; species Manduca sexta. The sequence goes on along the minus strand of NC_051125.1, from coordinate 13,930,518 downwards.
GGTGAGCGTGGATCTGAAAGCGAAAGTGATCGACTCGTTCTGGATCGTGAAGGACAAACACAAAGCGTACGATGTGTAACCATCGCATCTAGAACGAATGTTATATACACATCGCAGGAGTAACGTTATTGACAAAGCAATTGTGATATTATTATTGTCTCAAAATTTTCCTAATTGTAATTTTAGATTATAGTCAATTTATAATACATATCAAACTTGGAAGTATACGTATTAGAATACGATAATATGTATTCGCGAAAAATATTTTTTGTTGCAATATATTTTGTAAAGTTCTTAGAATATAGGAAGTAGATAATTAATTGGTGTTTGTTTTTATTTTTTACGGAATGTGTTTGTGTAGCGAATACCGCAAATTTTTGCAGGGGGAATAAAAATATTATTAAAATTTGTCTCACGGTATTCACCGACCTAGATATAATAGCTATATATGTAACAGCGGGCGAATATATATTTTAACAATATATCATTTGAGTATTCTAAAGTCTATTAGCAAGTCAAAACGTTCAAAAAATACAAGAAAACTATTTCAAATGTATTTAAAGTTAAAAGCACACGTTCGATCACCGTTCATTCATTCATGTTCACCGTTCATTTGTGTCATGAGTCATCCAATCTGCTTTTTCTTTTCTATTTCCCCCTTTCCAAGACAAGGGATATTTTAATTTCTTTCGCGGTCTCTGTTAGCATTACAGCAGTCGAATACTAATGCGAATACGTAGTTTATGGTGCAGTCGCATTTGTGGTGTTGTTCCAGAGCGCCAGTCCACATAGTGACGGGCTCGGCGGGGTGCAAGGAAGGGAGGGACCATTTTAGACGTGAGTCGATTGTCTAAATAAAAATCTATTGCCACATGTATTTATTGTTAACTTGAGAACAGCTCCATTGGCTAACTATTTTTTTGTTGTGTTCCTAATTATTAGCACAAGGTTTGTATCCTCAAAACAAGAACAAGCATAGAAGGAATCTAAATTACCCTCATATACTTGTCCTTTTTTTCAAATAGGCCAAAACCGTTGAAAAGAACGAGACAAATATTATGTTGCTAAGGTCGGCTTGCGTACACTTTAAAATTATCAAATGGTTACCTTTGGTCCTCTTTATGATGCCGAATTAAAAGCAAATAAAATGTCAAATGTTCCAACTTGCCAACCTCAAAACAATGTCACAAACGCGCCCACACAATTTAGTTACGTTATACTTCAGCGCGTGCTTTTCAAAAGTGGCTGCATGTTTTGTAATATTTTTGTTGTTAATTCAAATAAATACACAGTGCTGTTTAAGTATAATATAGCCCTACGAACAAGCAATGGCCTGCGTTATTATGGGGTGTAAATCTCATTCTTGTCGTAAAGAAAATGAAACTGAAATCATCAGCTTCCATCGGTGAGTAAACAAAAAACCTTATATATTTGCTTAAACCCTGTACATAAGTGCAAAAAGTATTATTAATTAATCTTTATTATGCTGTAGTCATATTATAATCTGCTGTTGGCCATTCGATACAGTAATTATTAAGTATTTTTCATTTTTATCAATTTACGTAGTCGTGTTCAATAGTGTTGTTCTGCATATTCTGTCGATAACATAGATGTTAGTATATTGTAGTTGACTATTTTGCATAAATTGCGTTTTACTTTCAATATACGGTGGTGAAGTGGTAAAAGCCACTTGGAAACCGTGCGCGAAGGCTGGGGGTTGAGGAAACTGTCTGATTTTCATAGTGTGTTTCATTGCAGATTCCCCACAGATGATGCTATGAGGCAAAATGGATCGTTGCCATAGCTCGTCCCAATTGGCATTGGAAAAACAGCACCGTGTTTACTCTATGCATTTCGACAAAGTTTTATTAACTTTGAAATAAGTTATCAAACATATGTGACATGAATGATACCGCTGTGTTTTAATTTTATTGTCCCATTTTAGTAGCTTCTGTCAAATCACACCTCTTGGGTATCTTTTAATCGCTAAGAAAGTCAGAAAAGAACAGAAGGCGTACTGGCTTTCTCCTAGACGAAATTCTGGCCGATTTCTTGTTTGTTATTTACAGCGGTTTCCATTCCTTCCGAAATTTCTAAGATTTTCTTAATTTAATAATCTAAATGCTAAACCATTTTTTGTGTGAATGACGTTTCGGAAGGCATGGAAACTGCTGTAAATAGCAAATGAAAATTGGATAAAATTTAGCTCGAAGAGAGCCGGTAGTTCTATAGTTTATTGTAATTTAACAGCTTCTTAACGAGTGATTTTATATACCCAGACCTCATTTGGTACTTGAATACCAAATTAGGGTTTTGATATCTTTTTAACCTTTATCTAAAATAGCATTTTGCAACGGTTTGTAGTTGACTGACCGAAAAGTGTTTATTTTAGCAGGTCTGTGAATTTACCATAGCCGACAGACAAAGCATCTATCGATATCGATAAGATGTCAGAAGAGATCGCAACACAATTAAATTTCTTGCTGTCATAGACAGAGTACACTCAAATGTCATAATGTTACTTCTATGCTTGTCATTGTTCTGAGTTTGTATCAAAGAATAATTTTGAACAATCTACGGAAAACGTTGACAATTTGTGTGGTATTTTTCTATGGAAATATTTTTTGTATTCGCTATCACCGAAATCACTTATTGAATGAAAATGTTTGTGACAGTTTAGTTAGTTCAAGCTTGAATTATATGATAATTTAACACAAGATAAGATAGGTGGCGCTGTTGTCGAGGCCTAAAATAGGAAATGTAGTTTACATAAAATACATTCTGTGGCAGGACAAAGTTCGCCAGTGTGTAACCTGCCTATATACCATACAAAAATGATTGATTTCCAGACACTCCGTTCAAATGGTCCGCGTATCGGTCGCAGGACTTCGGCTACACTAAGTTCAAGGCGTACAACAATACGCATATCAATATTGAACAAGTAAGTATGTAGGTATCTACTACAAGCCACAACCGTCGCGTCCATACTAAATACTTATGGACTAATCAGAAAAAAATATGACATCCTTACATATGGAATTATTATTCATATCTACATAAGCAATACTGACAGATGGTTCGTTAGGTGGTAAACACATCCCTTGCACATTAAAAGTATTTGCTGGTAGTCATTCCCTGGGCTTCACTCATCAATAGCTGAAGTGAAATCATTTTGCCCTAGAATAAAGCCAACACCACCAACATTAAATCAAAGTACTGAATTTATTGGTTATGTTTCGCAACGCTCAGTATACTGAGAGTATACAGTGACCAATGAAGCACTCTCTAAGTATTAGGACTTTATTTTTAAAACAGATTGATCATCTCGTATTATTGTTGTTTAAAAAACCTTGGATAAGATGGATTTCAGGATGCTAGTCAGTCCGTATTAGAGTGTTATAAGTATATGACAGTGTGTGGGTACAGATAGAGGCACGAGTCGTGAGCACACTTGTGATTGGTTGGTTTGATATCCAACTCTTCGAGATTTCACGTGATTGGTCGAAAGTGGATGCTCGTTGTCTATTGGCTGTCTCTTGCCACTCGGCTACTGAACATTTTGTCCTGTTTGTCCATCCGCTCGCTCGCCCAAGAGTCCATATGTGCTCATGACTTGTGCCTTTTACTGTACCTATTTAGATTTAGGTCGCTTTCACCAGTTCCTAATAAAGTTTCAGATAACTATCTGATATAATATAACGCACCTAGCAAGTAAAGATTGCTGTTTTTTTTTCTGTTTAACTATTAAAGTTCCTGATATATTAAGTAAATTTTAGATTAACACTTCGTCACGTCATTGAGTTTTATGATAGAAACTAACAGCGACATTTGGCTAATCTGCCAGATATCTCTATTCGAGACCTGTGAAGACAAAAAATGTAATATATCTGATAACTCCGAATAAGCTATTGGAGATTGATTTATCAGATACTGGTGAAATCGGCCCATTGTCTACGTATTGTATAAAATATGCTTGTTTCAGGTGTCTGTAGATCTGAACGGGGACGTAATCGACTCGTTCTGGCTCATCAAAAACAAGAATAATACATTTGCTGCATTATAATGTTTTATTGTATTTGGTTTTTTATTTGATAACCAGCGGCGTGGGCTGTGAGTTGTCTATTAATTAATGAATCAGTTCAGTACTAACTGTTTGAATTAACGCTTCATAAGTCATAGTTAAACATTATACAACTATAGTCCTGCTTAACCTTTTAATAAAACCAGTCCTATATTTTTGACACTTTGTATACACTATAAATACAGTATATAGGCGGACTTAATTACATAGTATTCTCTCCCAATCTCCTTGTATTATACAATCCCACTGCTGGACATAGGACTCTATTACTAACAGGACTTAGTCCATCACGCTCGCCTAATGCAGTTTCGCAAATTTCTCATAACTTCGAAATACTTATAGATATGAATTCTCACGTATATTTCCCCATGATGTAACGAGGCGTTCCTGGGCTAGTTGCTTTCTCTTTGCCATCCAATATTCAAATGTTCTGCAATGTTACCTGCGTTGACCCAGGGCTCAGTAATAGTCGCAATTATGTTCTTTGGGGAATAAACTTATTATTGGCTGACTGAAGAACTAGTTAAACACCTATCTTCTCTGTCCAGGCTGGAGTCCCAGGACTTGTATATTGCCATATTTTCCTCCAAGTTCAGAAGATAAGAGAGTATACATTTCGTAGTATGTATGTAATTTTCCAATACTTTTTAGTTTAAATACAAACATGACAAAAGTGTTAATGTAAGGAAACTGAAATACTAAGCGCATTGGTTATAGACTATCTTGACAAGTGAAAATTATTCGATATCAACTATTTTTCTCCTGGTGTCTCATACAGTCTTCCAGTGAACCAATTACACCGCCCCCCCAAAATATTGTTTTTCTGCCAGTTTCTTCCCTTTTCTCGGGCACCAACATGGCAGTTAGAAATTCCTCGCTGCTGAGTTCTTTATATATCCTCGCCGCAGCTCTCACGTGCCTTATCAACCGCAGAGCGGACCGCTGCACATCGGAAGGTCTCGCTACATTCTCACTGTGTCTGAGATTATCCTGTATATTTAAATATCCGAACGGAAATGGCTTCGCATAACCGTTTGCAACATTACGTTTGTACATACCAAAATTGGTCACTTTATCAAAATCTGCTATTTTTATGGGATAACCGACATAAGGAGATATGACGGTGTTTCTAAAATCGAAGTCGCTGTAATATGTAAAGAACCCGCCGAGCAGCTCGTACAGGGTCTCGTTATTATCCGTGTGGTACTCTATCGGCAGAAAGGCAGTGTTCCAATGCTCTACTTCGTAAGGAGTCGCGTTCTGCTGAAGCGCGGCAACGGACGGCACGATGTTCTTTTGTTGTAAATAAAATACGGCCATCAACACCACCGCGTAGCTCGGCAGCGTGAGTTTCCCGTTGGCTAGGTCGTGCACCGTGCCCCAATATTTAAGGATCCTAGCTAAATCTAAACCTCGTTGGTCTAAATGCAGAAGATGAGACAACACTCGGCTGCTGTTGACAGCGAAGGGGCCAGAGACGCTAATGTCCACAGAGATGTTAGCGGGGATATGTTTACAAATCAGCAGTGGAACGCGTACCGACTGCTTTAATACAAAATGTTCGAACAGATGCGGGTGGTTTTTCAAGATGTCCAGCGCCTCGGTCACTAGAGCCTGTGGATCGCCTTTGTCGTCGCCCGGTATGTCCACAAAACAATCTACGTCGCTCGACTTCAACGCGAGCATAGTTATCGTTGACCCAAATCGCAATACTTTGCAACCTGAAAGGAAAAGAATTTCATTGACTGCGAGCGCCAAACAATGAACTATAATCTATCGGAAGCAGTGAATATGAGTATTGAACATGTGAGTACCAAAACTTGAGTGCGTTCAACTATTCTAAACAGCGTTTGAGTTCCGAAACACTACTATAGTGTTTATTATTATACGCTGGGGTCTGGTCCCGCATCCTTGGTTTTTGATCTCACACCTGGACACGAGAGGTGTGTGGACCACAGTGTAAAATATATTATTATATTTTACCAGGCCAGTGGTGCTGGAACAAGCGCTCCAAGTCCCTGGGGACCTGCGAGATGTTGCCGAGCCGCTCATCGGAGAGTCTGATGTGGCTCAGCACCGTCGCCACTTGGTGGTCGAAGCTCCCGGTGAGGCACAGCCGGTCTGCATGCGTTTGAGTCACTACACACATTGAGCTCACCAACAATATTGCCACTGAAACAGTTTATATTTACAAGTCAAAATTTAAACACCTACTAATTAATGCACATGGTTTGCGATAATGTTTATGGAAGTAAAGGAGGTACCTATTAATTAAGGGAGTCCACGGGTTATTTATTTATTTAAAAATATATACTTATATAATATATAATATCCATGTAATCATTACTCTGTAATCTATAGTTAATATTATAAAGCTAAAGAGTTCGTTCATTTGTTTGAACGCGCTGATCTTAGGAACTAATTTACCGATTTCGATTTTTTTTACTAATAGGAATTATAGTGCACAAATGTGTGCGCAATACACAGGTGCGCTCCCTGTTCCCTCACTCTCCTAGTCCGACGGACTGCAATCCGACATGGCCGGAAATGATCAGGCACAGGCCCAATAGCTTTATGTGCTTTTCACCGAGCTGTGATCGAGTTTTTTTTTAATGGGAATATCTAGTTACCTACTATATTTTTTTAGCTGGGCCCGGAATTTGAAGCCAAGCACGGCATTTGTACACGTATCGCGTACGCATTACAACTACGCTGTAAAGCACTCAATTCCTAATATTACGTATATGTATTATACAAGTATTAACAAGCTACAATCACAAATGTATTAATAAAATTTACTCTGGAGTAACAATAACAAGTTTCATAATCTGACAGCTAATCACACCGGCCATCGTGCAAAATGGCGGCATGCTTGTTATTGGTTTCCCGCGCGCGACCGGTGTTGACATTTCATTAGCGCGAAATTTAAGTTGACTTTTGAAAGGTGGTGCAACTCTCCCATCTGGGCACGTGTCCCGGCCTCCCCCCTAGTTTTTTCTTGTGTTTAAGGTACAAATATAATTTAGAGTTTTTAATTTATCATCACTTAATTAAGTATACTTAATGTATTAGTTAATGAAATGAACCTACTTAAATTAAAGTTTTATGAGGTTCATTGCAATATTTTAAACAAGAAACAAGATTCATTTAATAACTTAAACATTAATAGGTAATCACTAATTATATGTACTTATCTAATTAGTTTTATCTCAATATTTTGGCTAAGTCCTACCTTTATTTAGTGGTTTTTCCAATATCAATTTGTAATTAATAACATAGTAAACAATACGTACAAAAAATAACAATATAAAAAATAAAAAGAAACTCAAGACTGACATTTGATCTTTGAAATCACGTTATCTATATTATACAGTCATGTGAAGCGAAAACAATGTAGGTACCTCTTTAATTATTATATGCATTAGAAAAGCACTCTATGAATTTGATTCAATTTAATTTATTTTTCTCTTTAGAACATTAAGTAAAAGCTCGCTTTAAAAATGTTTTTTACTAATAACTTTTTTATACGTAAATCTATGATCAAACTGAGAAAAGATTAATATTAACTATGCGTCTTTAATGTTAGTCTATAATATATTAATATTAGTCTATAGTCTTACTGAATGTCAAACACCTGAGATATACCTCTGTAAACCTACTTACTTAAGTATAAAATTGCGTGCGCCGATTGTTAGATTTGGCAAGAATTATGTTCATATAAGGGAGTACAAAAAATATGTATATAATACGCGCCTTAATGTGTTACAAATACTTATATAAAATACAACGGTCTTTCGACCACTCGATGACTAGTACTCATAATTTATAATATATATAATTTTTTATTCATTACAAAATATCAAATCACAAATAATACTTAATGCCGATCATTTATATAGATCTACGCCGATAATAAAATAAAAAGGGAACGCGTTTAGTAAAAATATTCACAAAATACATAATTTTAGCTACATAGCTGTACAAGTAAAGAGCTCTTTTTATCTATAGGTAGGGATATCAATGCTGTCCATCAATTAGAACGCCCGTAATTGAAAAATAGACGGATATGCCCCTGTAGACGCAATGGGATCCCCTGACTCAGTGGTGGTCTTAAACAACGTGAGGGTGGCCGATCCTTGCGAGGCCTTTTTATTTAGTGCATCTCGTCAGTGCCGGTGTACTATTTTCTCCACCATGTGCCTCGATCAACACCTTTTACTTACAACGACTAATTGAGACCATTATAGAGTCCAAACACGCTTTATCTGCTGTAAGTTGCTGAGGAGTTGATTATTCCTCAGACTACATGATATCTCCATGTCTTAGAAATACTACCGAAGTAATAGTATACTAAATTTCAAATCAATCGACCCTGTGAAAGTAGGAAAGTAGCTAACGGTTTTCAAACGCCTTAATAGATCTTTCTAATTTAGTTAAAAACCATCTCGATCATATCAGTTTTCGAACTTAAAAAAAACATATTCAATTCGGTCCATCCGTTTGGAAGCGATGCCTTGGAACACTGATACACATGTACAAACCTTAAACATATATCACCCCTCTTTTTCCGTCGGAGGTTAAAATGAATACACATAATCATTAATCAATTAGTGCACTAGATAATAGCTGTTATAGTTTATGTAAAATGCCAACCTACGACAGACTATTAGTTAAATTGCCTGTGAAAGGTTGCAAGAATTATACCGGCTCCAATACAATAGGTACATTAATACTTGTGTTAATCCAGAGGGGGGAAGTGCTACCATGGT
>NC_051125.1:13902168-13921168 GCF_014839805.1 Manduca sexta | reverse complement strand
TCTACGCTTTTGTTAGTATTACGCTAACAATTATCCCGCCCCTTTACTCCTTCTTTAGCTTAATCCAGCAACCGAATATTATGACCATCAGACATCGGGCACAAATATCAGAAGTGAGAACCTCAAACATTTCTTAAATCTAAAATTACAGTTTCAATTTCCTGCCCAGTAACCACATTTCTACTACATGTTACGACGCCACAACACAGTGTTTATGGAATGGTTACTTCATAATCAAGACTGGTAAATATAACAAAGATTTGATCACAAACTATCGGTCGACACTCGGCAGTGTGCACAGTCAATATTATTACACTTACGCGGTCACGTAACCAGCTTGGCGACCGGTTTTTAACCGGCCTCCGCTGCATATTACTCCGTCGATATATCACAGAGTTTTTGCTCAACATTGCTGATTCACAGCCTCCATGGTTGTGTTATTATAAATGAAACGTATTTTCCAATAGCCTCTTGCAAAACCACATTAATTCAGCACATTTCCGTACCACTGAATATTTATAAATTGTTTAAGTAGCCGGTTTGTTTTCGAAATAAATTGTTCTAATGTTGCCACTATGAAACACGATTGAACTTTTCGCGATGAAGCGAGGTATTCATCTTATATCTTTTCGTTAACTCAAGGATTTTAAATTTTTAGCATCTTATTCATAGTGTTTTAAAAGTCATCCTTTCCTTTGGTCATCTTTACTCTACGTTACAACTCCTAAAGGCTTTTTCCAACTTTCTGTAGGAGTTCTTGAGACGATAGCCCTGCACACTGACTTAATGCTGTTTAGTGGTGCAAATCTTTTCTTCCAAGATTAGTTTCTATCCCCTAGTTTTTAGGATCATGAAATTGCATCCTTTAATACTTTTCTTTAAGGTTTCGCACGCTATCACTTAGGTATACAGCTAATGACAATCTCATATTCACCAACAATAACATATTACGAACAGGCCCATCATCCAATATTTATTGACAACTATAAAGTTTCCTCTGGCCTTCATGTGTTTTAATTTGTTAACATGCGGTACACGTAAATCCTATATATGTTTATTGAGTTCTTTATTTTATTTATAACACGTATTTTATCCCAAGGATACCGTCCATTGATTTATTTAAATTATCTTAATTATGACTGGTATTAAAAGGCTGTAAAACTTGAATACGTAACGTATTATAAACTACTTTAATACTAGGTCAACACTTGGTTAAGGTCATGACGATATTTTTTTTATGGCCTTAGTAGGCAAACGAGCGAGCGGTCCGCCTGATGAAAAGCAGCATACGTCGTCCTTGGACTAAAGCAATGCCAGTGGCACAGCCAAGCCGTTGCCTACCAGGATATGTCACCTAGTGGTACCTTGACAAAGAATGGTGAAGATAGGGCGATAGATATGATAGAATATATAGTGGCTGAAAAAAAATTAAATAGGTCAAAGCAACTAACAACGTTTTTAAAATTTACTTGTAAATGAATTGCTGAATTATTATCCTCGAGTATGTGGTTTCTTTAAAAAAATATCCTGAACACTTATTAACATATTTTTTAAAAGGTTCCAACAAACATAATATTGAAGGTATTGGCAACTTTGCCAGCTTCCGTGAGTTAGCTGTAAAACGAGAGGCCGCGGGTTGTACCTCTGCAACGATATGAATATTGTGTGATGCGTTTTATTTCGGTCCGAGGTATTGTGTGAACAAGAGTACATTTTATGCAAATAACACAAGATTATCTTAATATATAATCGGGTCTATACCACTTTTTGTATTTATTGCCATTTAATATCACACAATTTCAAACTAGAGATATACTTACTGTGTTACTGTAACTAAAAGTCGCACTTGACGTTGCAAGTAACAAAGACAGCTGGAGATCCCTTACAATCGAAGCCTGCTGTGGTCATGATCCTCAGTATTCCGGAACGACTAGATAGAATGAATTTCAAAGGTATTTCCGGCTTCATTGAGGTGTTAATACTGTTTTATATATATAAAAAAAAAAGTAAACCAACTCTACTGCACAGCTTCACACCCTCTGAGAAAACCAAAAGTCTGATTTCCCTTCCTCCCTCCCTTTCTACTATCCATTCTCATGACCAACACACTTGCAATTCTTTTGTGTGAGTTCATATGTCAACGTCTGCTATGAAATAGAGACGGAGATAAATGAAACATACAAATCGCCTCACAATTATCAAAATCTTACATCTCGCATCAAATAAATGTATCATAGTTTACAGCAAATCGTTTCGTATGAATAGGAAATACACATGTTTATGAGCCGGTGCACAAAAATAGCGTCCGTTTGACGTCACACCACCACTGTCAAGGACATTACGCACGACGCCGGCGGACCGTTACACCGAGGATATTGGGCTAAACGTAATTTGAATCTGTTGGAATCGATATTTCATCAAACTGTCAGGTTAATGTTAATTGGAAAATTTCTGTAAAAATTTAATCCCATAGCGGGTTGAACGATTATTGGAAATGTTCACGAGGGCAGAGTTCTACGTATATTGTTATTACAATATACGTACTAATACGTAGGTAATATTTGGAAGCTAGAGTAATAACGACAGTCTCTTATTGCATTTGTTTTACTACCAGGAGGCACGGGCACGGGCTTCTACATCTAATGAGGCTTTCCGCCTGTAATTCATCACGTACTGCGACATATCAAATACCTATAAATTTTTCATCGTATAAGCATGATCAGCTATGGATCTCTATACCGCTCTAGTAAGTGGTAAATTTGAACACGTACTTTTACTTGGAACAGTGAGTACCGCATATCTTGCAGACTTATCTAAAGGCCTCACCTCGTCACTCCATACCTCTCCCGTTATTCATATTAGAAGCCATTACTTTAAAATAATTCGTTCGTTAGTTCCGAGGTAAGGGAGAGGGATGACTCGCAACTCAGCCGAATTAGATATATGTAAGCGTTCGAAGAAACTCTGTTTGTATAACCATGAACACGGATATTTGTTGATCTCTTGTGATCGTACTAGTTTGGGAATCGATGTTACATTGTTTTGTCTGATCAACATTGTTAACTAAATGTCTAGTAGTAAACAGGACCATGAATAATCGTTTCATGTCTGTATGTCGTGTCACCAAAAGTCTCTAATACATAGTTGATACCCACTACACCAACTTGAATCATAGTGGAGTTAGGGTTTTTTAGTTTATCAGTTATATAAAATGTTCCAGAGTATAGCATTGTTTTTTCGTTTATCCAAGAGCCTGGTCGTTTTAAGATTATACTCCCATACGTTAATTACAAATGTTAATTCATAATAAAGTCTTTAAGATTTTTTAACCACACTTTTAGCTTCTATCAACATATGAACCGCTCATTTTATAACATTGTATTTGTATTAAAGTTTACAGCATTCATCACCGACCGGCTGACACATTAACCAGAACTCGCTAGAGACGCGGGAAGTGGATGATTCCTAGAAGTTTGGGACTTAATGAACAATGTGCTCAGACTGATTCATTGTGACTGTGACGTTTGGACGGCCAGTGTCGGGAGGTCCAGAGTGATAATGTTCAATTTCAACTGCTATCCGTTATAGTTCCTAAAGCTTTGTTTGGTTGCAATGTCATTAAATGATTATTTTGTAATTATTTCAAATTAAATTTACCAATAGCCATGTGTTACTTCAATTGTTTGGTTCCACCAAAATAAAGAAATTGAAACATCTAGCATGTAGTTAACGAGGTAGAGGAAATATTAATTAACTAAGGAAGGAAACTTGAACGTTGTTTTTCCGTGACAACCAACGACGAGATACCAAATCTTTTCCATAAACAGAATACGCCATGCAAGCATATCCTATATTTATGGGATAAACAGCACCGCCAGTACCGCTCTTAAGTTCAAGAATCAAATTACAATGTTTTACATAGCACTCGTCGCCTTGACACTTTGGATATTAAGTCGCACAATAAGTAATTTAATTAAGAATCTTCCAAAGCAGAACACAAAAGTGTATGCACACTGCTGAACGGGTGAAATAGACAAAGCCGTGATATCTAACCCGATGGACTCTTGAATACGAGAGTGCAGCGTAAGAAACAAAAGATCGCCACTGAAGGGCGATTCGCTTTGTCGTTGACACAATACGTAATAGAATGAACCAGGTCAAGAACCTTAATCAGAGCATAATAGCGAGCAGCCGACCTTCTGATGGCGGTGCACTGTGGCGGCGGTGTGACGTCACGGCGTCGGCGTCAGTGCCAAGGCTCCCGAACGTAAACACGCCGGCCCGCTCGCAGGGTACATGAAAAACTGCGATGACGCAACACAGCTGTAGCGGAATCGTACGTTGTTGATAATGGACGTGGTGAGAGATGTTAAACGATCCCGCGATATATTCAGCACGTTAGCGCCGATTTATTGATCGCAAATCAATGTCAACTATAAATACTGAATTCTGCTATAATTTTCACGAATCTATCAACATGTTTTGGATACTCACTGTTCGAGCGGCGGCGTGAGGTCAGATAATTACGCAATCATGATGCTGGTGCTAAAAACAAATAGAAGGGGATATTGATGTATGCCATCTGATTTTAAATGGTTATCGCCTAAATAACCTAAAACAAAAATACCTTCAGCTGTAGGAATCAGTTTTTTCATAGGGTCATAAATCTTAACAAAAGTGTTTATTGGCCACCGTAATCTTATTTTTTAATTCCAATAAATCATGAAATGAAAAATTCGTCCTTTTAAAGTCTATTGCTGAATATATTATGTCGCTTACATCTTACGTAAATATTTCGTTTTCTATAAATATGTATATTAGTTTATTGGTATTCTGAACCATCTTCCGGGTAAAAAAACTTTTACAATGTAACTAAATACACTAATTCTAAGAAACCATATAACGGCGAGCTTTCCCTTTTAGCACTATATAATACAATAAGCACAGAGCTTTTATTGTAGTGAAAGCTCAAAAAGCTTTGTTCATGACGTCAGTAGAATCTACAATAAGAGAACGGTCAAGACCGTTGTAATTGTTAAATAATAGTTTCTATGCCGGCCGGTTGTGATTTACTGTTTGTTTGTCTTTATGTATTGTTGTCTTTATACCGAAATATATTCAATGCTACGTATAGCTGCGAGATTTCTATGAATACAATACCGCTTTTACTATTCGCAGCCCGATGGGAAAGGAATGTAGAGATTAATTGAAGACATATGGATACGGATAGATAGGAGGAAGAGAAGATATAATATGCAAATAGGTGGTTAGATAGGGAGATAGATAGTATAGTAGATTGGTATAGCGAAAAGATCAGGCGCGCAATGCGACTAGTTCCGATAATTGTGAGACGTCTGATTCACTCGCATTAGCACTGATTAGCGTTTCACGATTACACACACAAAGATAAAAAGTAAAATATCTGATACAATTTATTTAATTCTTGCATGAGTTTTTTTTGCAACTGAAAATGTACCTACAATTTGTATCCACGTGTTATAATTACTTAATTTAAAAGAATAATTCGTCACTTAATGTTGCCTTTTATTTAGTTACAATATCGGTTTCCTTTCATCTTGTTCGCCGGTCAACTGTAAAAGGATAACGGAATCCGTGAAAGGATTTGTGTAAACAATAGCTTACAACTCACTTTTACCTTCGTAACGGCAGTTATTGCTTTGTTGTTTCGCGTTTGCTCCATTTGAAGAAATATGACTGTTATGGCCTTTCGTTTTCAACTCTCATAGCTTCTTGTAATGTATTTAAATTAACTAATAGTGGCAATATAACTTTTTATTTAGGATAATGATTCACAATGAATGATTTATGACTTTAACGAAAATGCACAGTCACTTAAATAAGGTTCATAAAAAGGAGCGAAGTAGCGGCAACTTCTTTATTTTTTGAACTACTGTCGTATTTTACGAGTTTTCATTTATATTATTATTATTTCATTTATATTACCTTCATTTATATTAAGTACTAGCTAAATTTGGAATTCAACTAGTAACTGAGCATGTGGTATTAAGTAGTACTATTAAACTACCACAGACTCCCTAACAGACAATGTATCTAGGGTGATGAATGAACATTACGAGAGTTAACATGTAACACGATAATTAATGATGAGTAGGTACTTAACTGCAGTGCAGTAATGTAGTTTTCAATGTAATTCAAAATTTTAGGTGGCGTCACTGCATTTAATGGAACTGCTCACAATATTAGCATTAATGTTTTCTCTTATAGTATTTTTGCTACAGCATAAAGACTTACAAGAGTAGTCCACTATTTAAAAACCGGTAATGTATAGATTTCATTAGTATTGCGATGTTGATGTTTATGGACTAGCCGATTCCTATGAGCAATCTTAACCCTCGAATCCATAAAGTGAATAGATCCATGAAAATATACGTTTTAAATGTTTACAAATGACTTTTCTAGTTTATTCTTAACACGTAGTTAGCTAGTACTAGTATATAGGAATCGTCTGAGACCAGACGACCTACTTGTATATACGCTACAGAAACATCTTTTATTAAATTAATACCGTCGATACCAACATATTGAGGTTAGTATAGTTGAGTCACAGCTGATACAACAAGCGGGCAGCGTCTGGTACAATAGCGGCTGTTACGCAATCCACACCTGATCCCACATCCTCGTTTACGCAACCTGCTGCTCCTCGCTTGGGTGGACGTCACGCGACTGCCAATTACCAGGCTAATACTGATAGGTATCATATTATAGGAGTTTTAAAGAGATACTTTTTATATTTCGGAGATTAATAATTTAGGATAACGTCTTTGTTCATGGGGCAGGTCATTTTTAAGTTACTGTACTTACTCTTAGAGTATCTGGATTGCCGAATACTATATTCGGATGTTTGTAGTGTAACATCCAAATTCCAAGCACATGCCAGTCAATGGAGCAAGATGTCACAAGGATATGGAATTTGGCAAACAAATAAAACTCAATTATATCACGTGATGACAATATTTTAGATTTTTTTTAAATGGAGCTCATTTCTCCGAAATTCTTACACGAATAAAATTTACAACTTTCTATTACAAGCAGCAGACATCCAGACATTTAGAAGCTTTTATATCTTTACAAACGGTCTATTTCATCCGAGTGCGCATTCATCGCATCATCGAATCGTTAAATATAAATATAATAATCTCACATCAAATGCAGTAAACTTGGTTTATTCGAAGAACAAAAATTGCATCATTATTCTAATGTTACAGACAATACAGACGCGCGTTGAAAGATATACGGGGCCGTAAATACAAGTCGGGGTTGGAGATCCACTGGATATATTTACAGTTTTTTATAGCGCTAGAAAAATAGTGGATTGGTCATCTTATGTAAGTGAACATCATTAACACCCACACCGCAACCTGTCTTCCTTGATGTACAGTAACCGAACCTAGTACGTGACTGTTCAAAACGATCCGCTATAGCAGGGTTAGCATGTGTAGACCGTTGCTAGTCCAAAACATATTATCCGGTATTATTTCACTAGCGAGCAGTGAGAGTCTTGCATTGTACGTCATATTCCTTATATAATCTTTCTTCCAATTAGAATATCTTATATTGTACAAAGATCGTACCTACAGTTCATTGCCATGAAATCATATTCGAACTTACTATGTCACGTCTTCTCATCTGGATCGATGACGTCACCAAACAGCCGTGTCAATAATTACGTCACCGATGAACCCGCTACAGCTGAGATCAGCTCGCATTTGGTCATATTCTTGTGGTCATCTTCCATTTTAATGAAAAGTAGCGATGTAACTTTGGGTGAATAATATCGATGACTTCCACGCATTAGGTCGTATATCAGAAACTATGATTTTACAAAGGACACCTTTTAAACCTGTTTTAAATATTAACCAGAAAAATAGTGTTCATTACGGTGGGTCACCTGTAAAATTATACTATTTCATTTATGAGCTAACGCGTGGGAGCCATTATTTCGACAAACTCTTCCAGAATCGCTACAATTATCCAGTTCAATTTGTTTTAATGTGTATGCTATCGCATAACTTTCAGATTATAGTGGACACGGAAATCTGCGCTCGAAACTTTAGACTTCTCGTTGCGCTTCATAGACAAGTTTTCTCTGAGCCCAAAAAAATATATATAATATGCATTAACATGCACAGCCATGCATTTGATTAGAAATTCTGTGAAAAAACAAAAACTACTAAGTGTACTAAGTAGTCTTAAATGTCTGCAGAGTAAGTTGTTCTTGTTAAGAATCCACACTAGTAAAATATATTATACAATCGTGACAAAAATATTTGCTAGAACTATATGTCAAGGAGTGGCTTAAAAAATAACATCACGATTAAAGCATCATATTACGTTATTCACTTGTGTAGTTTCCTTAACTTTGCGACAGGGCGAGGCGACGCGGAGGATAAGTTTGGTATGTTTATGGATGCGGTATGTTTCTTATTTAAAACTATGAATGTTCTTCATAGTTTTCATACGCTTATGACTTATTTTAGTAGTAGATGTGGTACCTTTGAAGCCACTGTTAACGGACTATAGCGATTCATACTTACAGGAAAACCTTCTCTACACGGATTTAGCAGGTAGAGTTGTGCAAATTTGTCTGCATAAAGGCTAGCCCGACTGCGAAACATCGCCACAGTTTTTCACATAAAACCGCTGGCAATAATGCAATTTTTTTTTATCAGAGAATCATTAAATTCTTCCTCTGTTCATACCTCATTTCTCTTCAAACTTCGGACGACGAACACCTATAATTTATCTAACAGTGTTGGTATTGAGTTGTTTGTTAACTAGCCATTGACTAATAAAATAATGACGTCAAATAAACTGCCACATACAAAGTTTTGTAGCTGGTGATCGTCCTGCCACTTGGCTCATGATGCGAGCGGCGGGTGACGCCATCCGTGCACATCTGCCGCCGCAGCTGGGCCCAAGGTTAAGTGCGCAGCCTTGTCGGCCGAGCTATCTGATCGGAAGGGTGGACAGGATTGTCTTTTGATATGACCTCATTTCTGTTAATGACTTTTTGAAGTTTCTTTGTTGTCTTGGATTTTTATTATAATTGCTTTCGGCAGTACCCCTTAAAATTATAGTGGAGGATGTGTAACAAGCAGGTGCCGTCAACTGAGACAATTAATATATACATCTGTTCTACAAATATTTATTTTGGATATAATGGTGCTGAAGAAACTAAAACTCCTGCCAATTCTTAGGCACAAGACTTGTATGAGTACAAGTCCAACGCTTGCCTGTTACTGTAAGTATAATAAAAATAATGGATTGATTTCTATCACGCCAGCGAATGTAATTGTGATTATATTTTGTGCAATACTTGAATAGACGTCATAATTATCGATAACATGTTATTCCACAAAATATTTTCATAACGATATCTTTTTCGGATATTCTGATTACATTATCAAGATGATATTCTGGTACACCAGGATGTACTATATGCAATGAACATGATTCACATTTCATATTCGATAAAACAATAATCTCATGTCAAATCTAAACTGGAGGAGTGCCATAAATAATTTAATCGCAACATCTGTATGTATATACTATTAGAACTAAACCACAACAATTTTGGAACACATTTGTTTGATAGGTTTTCAGATCCATAAAA
The DNA here is from genome assembly GCF_014839805.1 of Manduca sexta. Lineage (NCBI taxonomy): Eukaryota > Metazoa > Arthropoda > Insecta > Lepidoptera > Sphingidae > Manduca > Manduca sexta. Next base: position 13,911,513 of record NC_051125.1, on the reverse strand, counting down.
TATATTCTGAGCAGTTGCTATAGTAGGGTAGGGCTGTTATCATGTAATAGTCAGTTTGCATCGTCTGAATCCTTAAATAACTAAATACACAATTACATTTTAAAAAGGTTTTGCGTAGAATATTTTCTCTACAATAACACACATTGTTAAGAAGTACTAAACATATTGTGAATTAGCTGAAAATAGTTGTCCTTAAAGAACAATAATTTTCGAATAGATATCATCCATCCATTTTCAATTCTAATTTTCAATCAATCATTCAGTTGTATTTATACTAATATTATAAATTCGCAAATTTGAATGTTTATTACGCAATCACCCTAAGACGGCTGAACGGATCTGAATGAAATTTGGCACAGAGATAGATTATAGTCTGAAATACTACATAGGCTTTTTTAATTCCGGAAGTTCTTTTTTATACACGGGCGGTGCTTCGAGCAAAAGTTAGTTTAAAATAAAGCTTATTTGGCCCAGAAGCTTAAGTAAACGATGACAGCATCCGTTGTACCATTGTCGGAGCATTCCTCGCTATCTGTTATCATAATCACATGTGACGCATCCGTAGCGCGGCTGATAAAATAATTAACGCGCGAGGAATGCGACGCATCTGAACCACAGTTTATTAGATAAGTCATTGGCCCGGACTATGAACATATGACACAAATGTTGAACGATACTTATTCAGAGACAGAAAAACTTTATCGACTTCATATACGACTCAAGTTTTAAATCTTAAGAGCAGGGAATTTTAACTGTAATCAAATAATTATTTTCTTATCAACTTCTGTTGTATATTGTGTTCAAATGTCCAAACAAATGTGTTCGATATAAAGAATAATAACTGTCATAACATACCTAATAACTTTATTAAGCACCCGTAATTACAAATATAAAATTATAGTACAATAAAGGTGGTTCCTATAAGTATTTATATTTCAGGAAAAATGTACTTCACTTTCAAAATCTTTAAGTAGTTAAAACTACATACATAATGTAGACAAGTCTACACAACTTCAAGAACTTTTTCTCAGTTATCTTATAATTCAGTCGCCAATTGTATATTCGAGGCACGCTGAAATTTCATCACCATTGTGCAGCTATTCATGAAGCCCCCGGCTTTTGTCAACCGGCAAATCGATCCTAAGTAAACTCACCAATTTCCCCAAAATCAAGCCACACAACAGGAAAATTTTCGAAATCTCCACAAAGGAGCACGACAATAAATCCATCGGGCTCGCATTAACCGCCGTTTGGCAGTCGACGCGCGTCGCCCCAAGGACCCGTGTAGGCAGTGCCATTCGCATTCAGTCCTCAAGCGGCATCAGTATTCCGCGCAGCGATCGAGTTTAGCATTCGCGAAACGTACAAACACTACGTCATCGTTCAGTCAAGGTGTGTGGATGTGTTCGATGCAGGGGCGGATTTGGGGTTGTGTATTTATTCGGAGAACAGAGGTGGTAAATAGCATCAATCGTAGCCAGAAGTGGGGTATAGCCCATTGATCAACTATCTTAATAAGTAAAACTAATTTGTAAAAATTATTCCTTTTCTGGCTTCATTTGGTCATTAAAAAAATATATTTATAATAACTTATATTGTTGTAAATGATGTACAAAAGCCTGCTTTAGTTTTAACTAACTATAAATGTTATGTCGGTCGTCCGTATAAAAGAGCGGTTTGTCAGTGCGTTTTTGAACTATCAAGTCTCCTTTTCCTGACAATTCTATAATAACATCGCATTACATTCCATTTATAATTTAGCATAAAAGTATTAAAGAGCCAACTTCAAAAGAGCTAATAGATAGACCGAAAGTACAAGGATTTTGATTATCAAAGTAGGATTGATTACTTTGGTACAATCTACATTATAATAATTGGGTCATGGCTGCATAATAAAGATATTTCCAATATATGCGCAGGAGTATAGCAGTTTTTAATAATCTTCAATACCTCTATATTATTCGTAAGATCAAATGTGACAGCATATCCGTTAAAACACAAACATGCTATAAAAGTAGAGATATCTAACATCCTCGCAATAGTTCTTGAATACGTACACTTATATTCTGTGTTCTAGCTAAAAAGTATATGTAATTAAAATTAATAAAAAAACTTCAACAAAAGACTTCGTTATGTACGAACACGTAATAGCTTTTAATTCCTTCCACAATTCCATCATCTTTATTCATAATTTGATTACGTTATTCAAATTTCTTAAATGACTTTAAATTTATTTTTAGCGAAGTAAAATTCCCACTAAACATACATCTTGTGATACATTTTCCTGTGTAACACGTTAAATCGTGAGTTAGTAATTGAAAATTAACACTCCCAAGTGTTAAATGTATTAATAAGATTGACGCAAGATGTTCGTTCGCAAAAAATGGCGGGCGTTGTTTCGCGCGCGCCCGCTAAACTGTGTGCACACACGTATTGACGCAAATGTTGTACGTTTGCAAAGCTCGTGTCATCGCGTTATCAAAATACTGTGCCGGGGTTATTTACCCAGTAGTCATGTGATGTACTACATCGACACTTCACTGCCTGCTCCGCACTTCCGCTTCACCTATATTTTTATTCAGTATACGAGCTTTATCGTGTTGTGGCACGAATATTGTTTTTTTTTTTATCAATGCCTTCATCACGTATAGACCGTAATCCTAATACACAAATCTAGAGTAGGTTGCTTATTACCTGTATTTAAGTTTAGTCTAAAAGACGTTGTAAAGGTTGCCTGGATGAAATCGCTTCACCAAATTCTATGAAAATGCATTAATTTTGTTTTTTACTTTATTGAATAATAATTTGAATTTGACGTCATTCGAGCGCGCAAAAAGCTATAATTACCATCATTATAAACATCATATATCTTAGTGTGGGATCCATAATTCTCTTCATACAAATTAATGATATCACAAGAAGTTCGCTTGCATAAAGCTAAAGACTAATCGTACTTATAAACAGTAGCGACACTATAAGGTTTATTTTCCTGATCATCAGATGTTATACACCTAGTAATAACACTATCAATCCAAACTGTACATTATCTCAAGCACATCAACTAGTTATCACATCGACAGCAAGATTACTATGATCCGAGCCTGTGACATCAATGTTATCTCAATCAACGCCCACATTCCACTCCCCTATCCATCCAATCCATTTTACTAACTTCCAACGTCTAAGCGTTGACATCATCATTGATGGGTGAATCATCTTTTATATTCATTGCACATGTTTTTTTTTAGATTCAGCATATTTTTTACTTCAAATGTTTGTCTTTAAGGTCTTTTAGTTAGTACACCTTCTTTAGAAGATGGTATTTTATGGTATACTTTTCTCACCGATCACTAAACTTGCACATTTTCTGGCTGTTGGCTACACATTTTACAAAAGGAATTGTCTATTAAAAAGATATTGCTTTTAATAATAATATACCTACGACACAAAATATCTCATCTCTCATCTCATCAGCCTACAACTGTCTACTGCTGAATTCTTGAATAGTATAAGTAAATCTAATAGTATTCAAATTCTTATACTATTATTATATTATATATTATAACTATTCAAAAACATATAGCCTCCTATATTCGATAAATAGTTCCAACATGACAATATATTTAAACACTTACGCCATCTCCACGTTAGTGCTTTTCAAACATAACAAATAGTACAAATTTATCGTATAAATACTTACAAACATTTCTCACTTAGTAAAGATAATGATAGTAACCATCAACATCATCATTCGGTATGTGTAACTTCATGACTATTTTTACTGGACAGTTTCCGAGATCCTTTAACAGTAGTTCATGTAGCCTACGACATCATTGGTCCAATAACTTGCAAATTACACCTCTAAACACATTTTTTATGGGTTCCTCATTTTCTTTACCAAGTTTTAATCTATAGCGACTAAAAATGGAATTTCTAAGAACAGAGCCCAGGCATTCACCCACATTAATATATTTTTGTAGTAGTAGAACATTTAATGATTTCAAACTTGCTAATTTTATTCGTCTTAAAACTTAACTCCAAACAGAAGTCCATTCATTGATCCATCTTTAAAACGGTTTTTTTGCGATAGTTATCTTCAGATCATCAGTAGATAAAGCATTTGTCCAACATTCGTGCAGAGTCTGGGTAATGGTGAGACTGTGCAGTATCAGGTCCTCAGCACGTGATTTTATGTGATAATAACGAACGCGGTGCAGCAGGTGAAATGAGACGACATGTTAAGGAAGTTAGATCGCTTCGTGTCTAGGTGTTGCAGAACTAAAAGCGTCACATACATAATTCCTGATAACCACGAAACTGATCTTGCTGTAGGGTTTGGCCATTGTGTAGTTATAGTTGCTGATAAATAACTGACGGCTTTACTCTAGTAATGGACGGGGATTACTTCAGGAAAGCTTGGATTATACCACTTTTTTCTTGTTAGTAACGCTCCCTTCCCCACTGAGACCCTCGACGTCTGCGTGCTGCCAAACCTCAGTTGTGATAGTTTTATCGTTTTTGGCAAATTCTGTGGGCTGCCCACGCGTTTCCTTAACATTATCGGCGTAACGTTCATCTGGGTGTTGGGTATTCTTGATTTTACCGCATGTTCCTTTACTATTTATATTTACTATCTAAAAATATGTCACTTTTGTTTTCCGACGGTTGGAAGATACTAACTTATGTCTTTCCAAACTATTTAGGACAAGTTTCTATGTTATTATTATAACAGACTTAACAGTACAAGTACACAATTATGTAAGTAAGTATACGTAACATTGTATACTAACGATGCTTTTCAATATAAATACAAAACCTTGAAAATATTATAGTCTCGTAATTATGACTGGTTCTGTTGCATCAGTATCTTGATAGTTATGTAAACTGTTTGTTGTGGTAACTAATAATTATGAATCATACTTATGGTTGTCGCGTACTTCGATGCCAGTTCGATCCCAACAAGACAAATGTTTGAATGATCGTCAATGATGTACGGTGAGTCTGAAAGCTTCTTTTAGTTCCTGATACCCACATAAAAGTTGCAACAGCAACGAGTTAAGACTGTGTGGGTTATTGAGAGTTTTTCATTATGCTCCCAGCATCAAAAAATATTGAAAATAAATTTTGATACAGATATACTAGATACTAGATACGTATTATAAAGAATCAGGATGATGGTACGATATTCTTATCATGAAACAATCGGTAAAGAATATGCCGTATGACGTGTAATTAAAGTCTATATCTTACAATCTAACTCGGACGATCAGGTGGCGATGCGATAAGTCTGCGAATACCCTAACTTCTTTTCTAAGAATTGATTAATGATTATGTAATATAAAAGTGTATTATCGAGGTTCAATTACAAAGCGCCATTATCTGGTATTCAATTATGCTTCGATTTATTACAATTTAATGTACCATTATACATTTTTTATATAAGCTCTGATATTGTAATTTCGGAAAGATATATGAGTTTATTTTTAATTATCAAAATTATCGTGATAAGTGTTATGCCCGATTTGGATGATAAGCGTTCAATACACGTTCTACGCCTCAAATGCACGTTCATGAACAACATGCTAAACAAATTAGTATAGGTAAGCTACACTGGTCCCGCTACAGAAAAAGCTGAAAATCTGATCAAAGTGGAACTTGGAAGCGTTTAAGCGGAATCTAGCACTAGATAAGGATAGCGCCTTATTACGTGTTAAGCCTAAAGAAATGTGGTACGAAATTGCAAAAACTCCAAGTCCGTGCCCAATCCAACTCAATGCGATATTCACGTCGCGTATCGCCGAAGGACGCTCCACCGTACAGATGCGCCCGAGTAAACCGTGATCCGAAATCGTTCCCTCGCCTCCCCTCCCCTGACCCTCCACTCACCGTCTTTTATCGCGGTGTATTGTGCCGGCATAATAGTAACACATGGTAAGAAGGAAAGCGTGCCGACGCGTTGAATTGAAATGAGCTGATGTTTATTGCTGAGTGAAACCGGAGATGCAGATATGGTTGAAAGGATGGATAATTTGTGCAAACCCTTATTGACTGCTGTGGAGTTGGTGAAATATTCAGGGTTTTAATAATCTTTGTCCCATAAATGAAAATACCTATTATTGACTATTGGTCCCATTACTGTCAGTTTATTCTTTTTACGTCGGCTTACCCTTAGGCATGCTTTGGAGTTAGAAAGGATCTTTCGCCATTTTTATTTTACTCAGCTTTTCCCCTACTGATAGTATCATAGATTTTCCAATATTTAGTTCCCTCCATTTATTTAAATTTTATATTTTCATTGATTCTTATTCTGCTGCTACCCTAGTCGATAAAATCTATGCATTACTGTTCAGTTTTATTCTTATATTTTATTTATTGCCATTATCTCTATAACGCAAACACTATAATTATGAGATATAAAGTAAGAAGCACGCGCGAAATCCCACACGTACAAGCAAAATTGTAAAGGCGTTTCCACGCGGTCACGCGCAGCTGAGTGTCGGTCAGTGGCGTGACAGCCGCTCGCGCGGGACGCTCGACGGACAGAGCGACGCGCTTTCTAACGTCCCACTCCGTGCCACGTATAATTAGTCTGCCTAGCGCGTTAGTGTCATTAGCAACCCGTGAGACTGCGTGACGTCGAATAATTAAACAGGAAATGTATTCGACGGTTTATTACTCATATTTCCCATTTCTTCTTTTATTACACGTACGCTAACATCACAATCTTAGACCTTAAGAATAAAGATATCAGCGTAGAAAATACAGTATTTTAAGCGAGAAATTGATAAACGAATATATCGATAAAATGATGAAGACGTAGTAAAAATATATCAAAAAAAGTATATAAAAAAAACTTATAAATATAATTGTAAATATTCGTACTTGAAACTCGCAAAAGTAACAAACTTCACACATTCTCGCACATAAAGCGCAACATTTTTTACGCTATTGTGATTTCTTGATAATATATTCAAGACGTTACACAGCATGGCCGGTGCTGACAAAGGCTGAGGTCACGCTCCAAGCGTCGAAGCCAATTAGTTGCGTTTTCGTACAGATAACGATTTATTGCTTACATTAAATAGTGGTGAACGCGAACGTTTCACAAACGATAACTTGAATCTGAAAAATTAGAGTCGTATTTAAAATAATTACTAATTAAATTGTAAAATAAATTGATAACTTTATTTCTGCTACAATTCAAACAAAGTGATGCGTCTGTCAACGTGCTTGAAATAAAATTATTATGCTAAATGTTGTTAGTGATGCCAAGATGTAAGTTAAGTTAAACTTATAACACTTGCGAAAATACAAAGTTCCGTAAGTCAGTTTTGTGATAATATCATGACGTTTCTAATACTACGTTCGTACTAAACGCAAAAGGGTACTTTACATAAACAGACTTTTATAATGAACATAGTGTGTACATACAAACGTATGAAAAACGTTATCGTTAGAGCGGACTACAAACATTTCTTTTGTTCCAATGATTTTAAAAAAGATCAAAGCAGTATTAAGAGTGCCACCGCTAAGAGAGAAAGCTACGGCGTGTGTACAATTACGTGTGTATAATCGTAGAGGTTACCGGTTTAAAAGCGAGTTTCCAGCCGCTACACAAAAAGCGGCGTCTAATAAATAAAATGAATTAAATGCGAGTCATCGGGCCGTCGTACGGAACGGTCACGCGCGGCGGCCAAGCGTGGCGTCACGGGATGTGACGCTCTCGCGCTGAACGGCGCGGCGGGGGCGGGGAGGCCGAGCCGCGCTCGTCACGCGCTCGCGCCCGACACGCTCCGCCGCGCGCACCCCTGTGTGAACGAGCCTTTATATTTGCATAAGTTGATCTCTTGATTGGTGGTTGTTTTTTTTTCAACTGTAATTAATAGTCTGATTATGTCCCAGCCAATACCTGATTGTCAATCTTGTTTTGAGCAAAAAGAGTTTTGGAAGAAACCACATAATTATATATCAGAGATCGGAAGAATGTTAAGTATTTTTGAAATCCTCCTCTCCTACCACAACTTTATTTAATCCAACCAATGTAAATAAGCATCCCTTTTTAGTCAAGAGGATGTTAAATATCTCGTTGCAATAATCAAATTAGCAACTCGTGAAACTACCGCAATGTTAAGTCCGGGTTCCTGTTATGGCTCAGTTATTTGTGATGGTTGATCTGTCATTGAATATTTTCCATGGCGATGTGGCCGAGAAACTTATTCTCAAATAATTGTATCAAATTTCGGTGTCTTGGTATCAAAAGTCCTTCACGGACACAAAACACAAGATTAAAATAAGTTTTGTTTTGTTTATCTGAGGAGAGAATAAAATTTGTGGTATCTGTACCTACATTAGCGCGTCGCGCCGTAATAATGCAGAGAGCACGCTTGAACAGGGCACTACAAAATTACATAGCCAAAGGCAAAATCTGATACTTTAAAACAGATATTAAAATAAATAAATGAAATCCTCGAATCCAACTTAAACTCCTCAACACCTTCCTTGTAAGCAAATTAACAAATCTTAGCAACAGGAAAGAGCCAGTCCTAGTATTTATGTAAACCAAGACAATTTAGCATACTTGACAACAAGATTGCACATGAGATACGATTGCTAACGATGACCTGAACGTCACAAACATAATTACTAAAATGTAAGCGTTGGAATTTGACGAGCAAACACCGCTGAAAGTTGTGATACATTATCAGCTAGATTACGTTGCGATAACACTCACAATTTGTGTTGATAGCGGGTCTTATAATAAATGCTATTGTCACATGACCATGCATCATCAGCCGAATTAATATTTTGCAGCATGTGCGGTGAAATGAAATAACAATGACATTTAATAACAATTAAGGTTGGCCGCAAGCAGCCGTGCAGGGTCCGGGTAGTCGAAACATCATGTCAAACACCATAATTCATCAGAATAGCTCAGAATAGAATAGCTTTAGCGGTTTTCCAAGAAATACTCCAAGAGAGTCGTGACGTAGTTTAATATAATTGTGGCGCCCATCGTGGGACCATTTCACTTTAAGGCTGATCTAAATTTTATTTCAATTGAAATGCATTTGCCATCGCATACGCAGTTTACCGTACCCTGAAAATAAATATCACTCAAAACTCTCATTGAGCGTTTGGTTGTCTTTGGGTTGTCAATTAACAGTAATATAAAATGCCATGTCCTGACAACGCACGGTCGCGCCCCTGAGCGAACACTGCACCGTTGTATATGACACTTTTATTTATCTGTATCTGTGGTATTTGTGGAAAATTTTGTTTTGATTAGCATGACAAAGGATAATATTTATATCTGCCATTACACGGATATGTGTTCGACACAACATA
>NC_051125.1:13879021-13901668 GCF_014839805.1 Manduca sexta | reverse complement strand
ACTACTACCAAACGTTAAAATCAACTTCTTTACAGCATACAAAATATAAATAAAATAAAAATAAATAAATAAAGCATGATTTTACGAATACCCTCATATCTTACATTAGCAGTAAATTCATGGCTCGGAAAACATACTCGAAAAATTCAATAAGCTATCTGTGTAGTAAACCCCTTCACAGTTAATTGTCTACCATTTTCCAAAACAATTACACGATCGATATCTCAAACTAAAACCATTTTTGATTTAATATTGGCGTGAGAACCAACCGTGACATGCAAACGGACTGGCATTTGATCTAATCTGCACGTTACTACAGTCGACTGAACTTCGTGACAACTTTTATGATAATCCTGTGTACAGTGTAAATATAATGGTCTTGTTATGTTAACACAGGACTCTAAATGCTAGTTTATGGAAATATGAATATTATGTTATGCGAAACAAGAAACTGCTGTTTAATTTCAACGAATTTATTGAGATCGAAAGTCAGTTTGGTTTTGGAGACTATCAAATATGTACGAGTATATTGTTTATAAATTTATAATCACGCCGCGTCTATTACGGCATCATAATAAAAAATATTTAAATTTCCCGTTTCTTAAGATGCACTTCTAGTTTTTTCATCTGTTTTTACAAACATTTCTATAAATAGAACTATTGTCATATTAATAGTTCATGTTAAAAGTTTTCATAGACACATAAAATTCATTACATAAATTACGCGTGTATTATACACCAATAATTATTGGCAATATTTATTTATTTGCACTTTATTTAAAAAAATGTACATAGGCGGACTTAATGCCGTAGGCATTCTCTCCCAATCAACCTTAGGGTGGAGCGGAGATAATATATCCACGTAATTTTGAAAAAAAAAATCTAGCTTTAATATTAGTTATAGCAACAATATAGCTACAAACTATAAAAATATATCGCAGACGCGGCTTCAAAGCGAAATATTTCCATACAAAAGACATCAACGCACGCAATCAGCTGCCACACTGAAGGGCCCACTCGCCATTCTAAGCAGGTAGCATTGAAGAGTGAGACATCACACAAGTTGCGATTTCAATAAATCACATTAGCTTCTTTGTATTTTATAAATCTATCAGAAACTTAGTTTATTAATGTATCGACTTTCTAATTCCTTCAAGAATTGATTTAATTTTGAATCCATATTTTTGTAAGATTGATTGACTAGATAATCGGATTGTCTGATTGAAGTCTGTAAACAGTAGACAACCAGAATATTCCAATGTAATTTACTACTGACTATTCAGTTATACTGAAAAAGCATTCTTTACCTTGAGACATAAGTACCTTACAAATCTACACAGTTTGTTATCTTTTTCCAGATATTAAATATTTAAAAAATCAAGGAATTAAATAATAATGCCATTAAGCACTAATTAAAATATTTAGATGTCCAAAAATTTCGTAAATTACAACCCCAATTTCAACTAAATTAACGTATTTTCTAAAGCATAAATGTTATTAAAAAAAAATAATACACATCATACTAAAGCGACCCTATTCATTACTAGCTGAGTCACGCTTCCATAATAACTAGAATCCTGCCATTTCATTCTCTGATGTAGTTTTATTTCTGACATAATTCACTGTTGATTGATCCGAGCCGTCAGCTCGTTGCTCGCCGCCCTAGTGCTATTCACTACGAGTTCAGAGAAGGTTCATACAATCGTACTTGATGTGATAAAATAGACGTATATTTTATAAATGCATTGGTTCTTGTATAAAATAAATTATGATATTTTATGCAACTAAATAAGACAATTGGTCATCGTAAAGTGCACGAATATAACCTATATATAGAACTTTACTAATTATTGGTATTTTTACCTGTCACAATTTAATTATTTTTAATTTTAACACTATTTTGATATTTTACAAATTTCATATACAATCGTTAAATTATTTATATACAATTAGCAAGCAGGCTTCACCTACGATTACAATGATACTAAACTAGAGTGATTTATAACAATATTTCCAATTTCATTGCCATGTATTGGTGGGCAGAGTGTTGTGATCTATAAAAAAACGGAAAAACTTGCGTAGGTACTATGATAAGAAGTTGCTGGTATATAAGACTCTTTTAAGTACAAAAGCTTTCACTGTATCATCACCAAAAACTTATTCTGATACATTTTACATACTGTTCACGTGACCTACATGCTCTATGTTATGAACAAAAGTTCTGAAACAGTCTTATTTTCTCATTAAATCTTGATTTAAATTTACATACAAAAGCAGTTAAAAATAGATGCGTATCCACCCGAGTTAAGAGCGTTAACAAACTCTAAACAAATTGCTAATTGTTATCTGATGTACACCGATGACTCATGCTCATTAGCACAGAGCGTGTAGTCATAGAACTGTTTCGGAATAATCTTCAAAACATCTGATTAGACTCAAGGTAGGGTTAGGAAATTCAGCTGAAAGAATTTCATAAATTGGTTTAATTAATTTAGAGTTATCTTTCTTAAACTTCAATTTGAGTAACGTCTTATGTTAGTTCAACCGTTTTATTAAGTAATCGAGTACGGCAAATTTAAGTACGAGTTAGAATCCTCCTCAGCTCCTACATTTATTTCGATTATGGCAAATATGCAAATTTTAATATTGATTGCATAATTCTCCGTGAGTAAAGATTATATTGTCTGAATGAGCATAATTATTTTTCACATCTAATCTCCCTCTAAGCGCAATGTAGTGCTATAACACTAAACGTCATAGTTTTGGAAATTGCTGCTTTTTATGGCTACTCTGACCATCAAGAGACTATTCAGATGAAGAGTTATTCATCTCAACACATGTTGAGATGAATAAATCGTTTATTATACATATAATTCAACTCACTTCAATATTGTAACTACTAATATTAGACGAAAAAACTCGGACCAGTTGTTTAAGACAGCGGAAACAAAACCATATTTTTATTTCATAGATAACATAGATCATAGATTCAGTAATTATCTTTATATCGGAATATCAACTTAATCGCACAAAAATCAATCAAACCAAATACCTGCTTATCAATGTCACTATCTACTGGACTATTTGCAAACGGCCCTACGCTCGACACGACCGCGGCCAGCGCTACGTCGCGACGGAGGGAAACGGCCTCTCGACTCAGAGAAGAGTGAAATGCGAGCTCCTGGAGCGTTGTACTCTCGCCGCGCACTCTGCATCCACAATCACTGTCTACCAGCACACGGTTTTACTTGCTATGGCCGCTTTAATTAACCTTCGACGCAAAAGGGTGTTGTGCGTATCATATTTCAAATAGATCATGATTTTGGATGATTTTTGACTCTGTCAGAAAAAAACGCAATTCGGCAACCCGACGAGTGACAGTGGGTAATCCAATATTGAAAGAATCCATACTTGCGAGTGGGAAGGATCGTATTGTTCGAAAATGTTTCAATAATAAATATTGTAACCAATTTCAATAAAAATTAATAACGAGTCTAAATTTAAAACTACTAGGTTTTTCACTCTTGAAATAATTTGATTTTGTTATTGTTTTGTAATACAATAAACAATGTCAGCACCTGTTTAATAAATATAACAAGGAAATAAACTAAAATAATCCATAAAGTGCCTGCACCTACACACCTCTTTATCAATAACATCATTATCATGTATTCATAACTGTTGTAATTATATCCACAATGGTTTTATGCCCTATGATATCGTCTATAGAAAAGAAGAATAAAATTAAAAACAATTTCATTCGTTGTCACTTAACATGTCATATAGTTTATCAATAACTCACCTAGTTACAAGAATCGTTCAACTCGCTATCTACAGGTGAAACACCTATATAGCACAGGGTTTCTAAAGATACGATGCGAACTACATACAATGGTGGAAAACCAGTGTGAAAAGAAAACAATTCCGACCCAGATTCCGTATCGCGATTAGTTATGCGGATGTGCTGACCGTACTTTTGGGTCGAGGTTGCTTTACTGATTATTTTGTTTTACACTGATAATTTTAATGTTGCAAGCGGGTATGTCGAGACGTCCACACGTCACTGCAACAGACACAAATTCCATTCCTAAGTAATTTACTCAGTGAAATTTAGTTACTTTCCTGATAGTAGAACCCAAACTATGTACAGGTTAAATACGCTATCACACCATATCTCTTCGCAAATAAAACGTGATCTATATATTACGCACTAAATGTCCTGCTCACGGTCTCTTTATTAAGGCTAACGACAAAACGCCAGCAAATCCAGAGACAAACTCTCTTCGCACTGAACGCTCTGATTCCTGCGCATAATCGCTGGTGAAATTATCTATGCACAGTCGCCGGCGCGGGCGCATTGTCACACGGTTTTTCTCCATAGCGTAATAACACATTGCGAGGGTATTATGCGGAGTTCCGCTTATGTGTGAAATTTGTAAACATTGTAAAGTGTTTTATAGATAAGTGCTTTGGAACTTAGCTTTTACAAAGATAAGCAATTGTTTGTACAATTTATAGGTTTTAAATGATGTGACAGTACTTTGGCTGCGTGATTGTTATCGCTAAGTTCGTGATAAATGCTTATGTGATTCGCAAATATTTGAAATTGAGTTTGTGAAGCCGAGTTTGTCGTATTGGAACACATTGGAACACATGTATCTTAAAGTATGATTAGATCGGTGAGTTGTGTTAAATCTCAGCTAAAAATAAGATTAATATCGTAATCGCTTCTGCTCTTAAAATAAAGTGTTAGGGTAATATTTACTAGAATTGTTTGTGGTCTATTGAAAATGTTTTCAAGAAATTAATATTTTTTTATTTTATGTGAAATAAAAAAGCCTTGTTTCAAATACACATAACAGAATTCGTAACAAGTATAAATTCGTTGCCCTCAATAGTCACGAGTTCAAACAAGTTACTACATAAGGAACTCGTTATTTACCGAATAGGACCACATTTTGCATAACATCTAACATACATAGCTTTACATATATTTTATACATCAACTTGGTACTCACTAACCGACATTTCTAAGCCTGAGTTCTTCTGTTCACATGAATCTAAAGCTCGATGGTTTCACTCTTGTTAGTCAAATTTTTTTGACAACTTAATGAACTGACCATGAATGGTTTGTTAGTGATCTCGATAGCGACGCCTATTTTTAATCTCAAACAGGAGAGTTTCTTTTATACGGGCAAAAAGACTCCCATGCCGTGATGGTAAGTTGTGTGAGGTCCAATAGGATGGCAACTGACGAGAGATGTTTTCCATCGACATTCGACACAATTATGTCATAGTGAGCCTTCGTTTTTGTGTACCACATATTACATAGTATATTAGTTCACTGAACTGATATACTATGTGGTACCTCCACGCTATTAATATTTCAATGAATAATAATAATAATATCAGCCCTGTATTATATACTTGCCCACTGCTGAGCACGGGCCTCCTCTACTGCTGAGAGGGATTAGGCCTTAGTCCACCACGCTGGCCCAGTGCGGGTTGGTAGACTTCACACACCTTCGAAATTCCTATAGAGGAACTTCTCAGATGTGCAGGTTTCCTCACGATGTTTTCCTTCGCCGTTAAAGCGAACGATAAATTCACAAAGAATACACACATGTTTTTTTTTTAGAAAAGTCAGACGTGTGTGCTCTTGGGATTTGAACTTGCGGACATTCGTCTTGGCAGTCCGTTCCACATCCAACTAGGCTATCGCCGCTTTCAATGAATACGTAAACATATTTTCGGCGCATGATCGTCACTTATGTTTACTAGAGCGCGTATAATCGACGCTTGCCATTATAGTGCCAGCGCCGGCGCAGCGGCACTACGCGCGCCCACTGTTGGCTCACATCCTTTGTTATTCACGTGGGATAGTTTCGAAAGTGAAATGCTTTTAATAACCTAATACTGGGTTTTCCACGTTAATTCTGATGAAATAATTGTATGCGAAGACGATAAGGATGATACTATTTATTGTATTTGAAAAATCATTAAAATAAATATGTCACATATCGTCGGGGATAGTGCAATAGTGAACTAGCATTGGTAAATACTGCGTAAATGACAAAAATCAGTTAAAGATTATCAACCAAAAGCTTAGTATAGTAAGTTACAAACTCAATTGTGACGTTTCTGTACATTAGTTCTAGGAGTCGAACCCCGAACCTCAATGTTTTCACAGCCTGAGACCGTCTTACTATGACTCTATAATCACCAGACATTAATTCCACTGAAATAATAACAACAAGATTGTTACAAATGATTACAAGATAAACAAATACGCGTGTCTGTAATGCATTTATAAATTTGCAAACAATGGAAATCAATCATCTGACATCATGTTAAAGACATTTTTTGTGTATAATTATAGAGTACTGCCATTGAATGGTAATTGTTTATTCATTGTGTGCATTTTGTAATCGTATAAATGGTTAATAAGTGCTTAACATGAATCTAAAGCTCGATTGTTTCACTCTTGTTAGTCTAATTTTTAGACAACTTAATGAACTGATCATGAAAGGTTTGTTAGACATCTCGCACACATTACCCTGCTACTATTAGTATTATATTGCTCAATAATATTGGCATTACAATTCAGTTATTACAGCGCTCACAAAAGGATTTTTGATAGTGGAAAATACGATGACAGCTACCCAGAAAGCAGCAGCTTCGAGACATCTAGTAAAGCATTAACTGGTACAATGCGGGTGGCTTCTAATATAACCACAACCAAACGTGTTAACAAAATATGTTTTTCCTCGCAATACTAAACTTTAATGGTAAGCGAGGCGTGAAGAAATAATAATGAAAATTGATAAGAGATGTTCACGCTTGTCATTAGGTAAAATTTCCTTTAGACTTCAGCATTTGACGCGACGTAAACTGTATAGACAAAAAATATTAAGTAAAACGTTCAAAATCGAAATCACATTGGAAAAGCGAAAAAACATAATTGATCTAACCGAATTAGTTCAACCAAATACGCAAAGAAAGCAATTCGAAACGAAATCGCTTTCGAAGCGATAATATAGAAAATTGTCAAAGTTAATGGGCGAATAATTGAAAAGATTTCCCTGTGTTTTCACCGGCGGCGGCGGTGGAGGTGGCCACCGGTGGACTCCACATTACGCGTTTCCACACTCGACAACACACTGAGTAGTGCGATATTTTTCAACTAATGTTGGTAGATAGTTAACTTTCCACTTTAAACATGTGTGTTGTGACTTATTTGCACGTCAATGTGACTTCTCTTATTAATGCTGTGTCAAATATAGTCGCGTAGTAGTACAATATGTTTTCTCTGCAACCAAACAAACTAAGTGAAACACTCCTATACAAAAGCATATTTATTGTAACTCTACTTGATTTAAAACTATCCCAATTGCGTGATCGCAATGTCTCCACTAAGCTAGGTCAACAAAATGAAAACAATTTGCGTGCATTACTTACTATTACATAAATAGCATTAATTATATAATGAGTGATCGATTTACATGCCAGTGTGCCTCTATAACGTCACTCAACACGCGATGTTCATCACTTCATATTTATCTATATCTAAGACGTATACAGACAACAAATTTGACAAGCAACAAAGTAATAAAAAAAATTGTTTGCTGATCTAATCTTTAAAAAGTTGTAATGCGGAACACAAATGATTTTCATTGAAAAAAACTTAAAACTTGCACGAATCAGTTATTCCATACTATAGAATTGTACCGATGTGACCTCTATGCTATTTAACTGTTAGACATGTGTCTCTTATGTTAATTAGAAGGTCCTTTCGTTCACTATACCGTCATGGCGTAAACTTGAATGGTAGACTTTGCATACCTTAAAAAGACTTATAAATTCCTCACACGTAAACAGTTCCCTTGTAAGTTTTCCTCAACTTCTAATGGGACGATAGTTCTCAAACTAACTTCACAACGTCAGAGATATATTAAGATCAACAGCTTAAACTCTCTCAGGTGTCCAGATTGCAAAGATTTTTGTTTAATTTCTTAAATAAATAAACAATATCTAAAATCTGTACTCCTCAAATAGGCAATCACAACTGACGTGTAGTAAGTTACAATACTATATAGTATACAACAAAGTTTCAAAAGATAATTGTTCATATCATATCTTCTTTAACATTATAGTATAGAGTAGATACCACCAACTCTACAAACATTTAGTTTTTGTTCGCATTTCACGCACGTCTGCGTGCGATGAGCCTCGTAATGACTCACGTCAACATTATTGCACTTTAAAAAAATATTGCTCGGTTTATGACATTTATTACTGTGTTTTTATAGATTACAATTGATTATTGTCAACTTGAAACCAATTATTGTTTGAGATCTTTAGAAGCCTAGTTTTTATTTAAAAGAACAAGTGTTCTTTACTTTCAATATTGATACATCGTATTTTGCATACTCTTCCAAAAACGATTCGTAAATCATATTAAGTGCTCTTTGGATAATTCTCTAATATTCCTCTATTGCGATTATATAGACTGCGTCTAGATAAATGTTAACTAACTACGTAAAAACACAATGTTACAGAATTAAAGGTCCTACCTTTTGTGGTTTTAGTTCTCTCCGCAACGTCGGCACAAAAACAAAATATTGAACTTAATGAAACAAATATAACCCGCATTAAATATAATAAAAACAATCATTTCATACGAGGCCATTTTGACATTGCATTACTAAATGAAATCACATACGACATGTATGAAAATGAACACTTTTTAATAAGTTACTTGAACCGACAACGTAAGATAAAAAAGTGTAGGTATCGAACAAAATAAATATGTATTAATAAAAGATAATTTTAATTTAGACGCCCTAATGCCACTATCACTACTCTAAAAGAGCGACATCACATTTTCAGTCAGAAATACACTAATGAACACACCATGTTGAGAGAATGATGTTAGCACTAAACAAGAAAATTGTAAAAAAGTTAAAACCAGAATGTTTGGAAAAGATATTCGTTTGTGATTTTTAGCTCAATGTTGGCAAAAATAAAAATCAGTGTGGTTCAATTTATTAACGGAATGCGAAAATGAGCCTGTATATACTGAATGTAGATTTTATTAAATTGCATTGAAATTTATCACTTGTCACAAATAAAACTAACTATAATGACTTCAGACCACTTACCCCTGCTGAAACACGCGATACCATCGTAAACTTTCTAGCGTAACAAAAATCATACGTACGAATTATAAAAAGACCCTAACACTTTCACTGCAAAACTAAATACACATTATGGTATGATTGGCTGTCAGATACACAATGCCACTTTACATTCACTGATGGATTAAAAAAAATGAAACCGATGAGTCGGTAGCTTCTCCAAATGGGTTTTTACTAAGTAGTCAATCTGCATGTGAGTGATGTTATTATGAATATAATTTCCGAAGGAAAAAAGACAGGCCAAAATACATTTTAGACAGACACTCAAGAGTGTCTGCTCTATTACTGCTTGTTTCATTAGCTCGTGATTTAAAAACCGCTAAATATATTTCAATGTAGTTTTTGCCGCTCATTTAACTAGTATAATATAATTTTTTTTCAAATTTCTTTTGACAATTCTAAAAGTTTTTTTTATTTGTTTCAGATGAATCCCGTAATTCGGATAGGCGCCATACTTTGGCTGGCCTGCGCCATAAGCACAGCAGCCGAGACCAACGAGCAAAATGCAACGACGACTAAGACCATTCGCACCACGATATTACCATCTCGGACTACAAGGACGGAGCTAAAGAATCTCCCGGAGCCTCAACCCTCATGATACACAGACCCTGAACGTACGAAGCAAGTCAGGTCAACTGACGCAACTCATCGTCAAGAAGAAAGATAAGTCCACCACGCACCATGCTAGCAGCACCACCTTAGCCCCCACTACTGCCTCAGTTAGAACTACAGTGTCTGTTAACACTACGTTTGACGATATTAAAAACAAAACAGAGAGTAGAGACCAGAGAAAACTTAGTTTTATGGACACAATCAACAGCGATTTGGCTGGTTATGATTACTACCTTAATCGCAACAAAAACCCAGAAGAAATAGGTGACATTAAAGCTGAGTATGGAAACTGGTCACCAGTATCGGTGTATCCTGAATCACATATTCAAGAAGATGGAGGGAAACCCGAGACTGACCCCGAAACTTCCAATTACTATCCCACGTACGACAATGAGAAGAGAACAGAAAATAAGAAAGTTTACATCACTTCAGCTAGCTTTATGGACTACAATACTCCAATTAAAAGTTATAGATTTGATCCACATAACCCAGTTATAAAGAACGACAGGAATCCTGTGTATATTGAAGTGGTTAGTACTAAAGTACAACCTGAAGGTGAAGCAAAATCTTTCAAAGTTCCTGATCCTGTTGTCATTAGCTCTGAACCAATGTACCTGAAGAAAGCCGTTGAAAAATACAATAACAAACGTGGAAGATCCATCCTGACCCTTGGTGATGATAGTATTCCCGAAATCCAAGGTGTAAGAGTACCCGATGACGAATCTGACAAAAAAACTTGGCGTAACGCTAGGGTTGTCAATGGAGAACTTCTGCCTTATCCCGAAGGATATACTCCGCCGAAAGCCATACCAGAAGCAGATGTGTACCCTGACATAGCAGCTGTTGATCCTGCTCAGAACTTTGGACCTTTTACTAAGGAAGACAACTTCGAACCTAAAGATGGGCCATTTACTAAATTCGATAACTTGAAATTCGAAGTTAGTGACAGCATGGGGCCATATTTGACGAGCGATAATCCAGCGTTCGCATACAAACAGAAAAAAGACAATCACTACATGAAATCCGGATACGGTCCTTTCACTAAAGCTGATAATTCGAAAGTTGCGAACTCAAAACTCATAGAGTACATTAAACAAATAAACGAGCAGGAATCGAAGCGTGATTACTTCAGCGGTCGCAGCTCAAGGTCACACAACGGCGATATGGAGTACGGAGAAAGCCATATTCAAAGGCGTATGCTCCAATATCCTGGAGAAGTAAATTTCCCCAACTCTGTAATGTATACTCCTAAGAATGCTAAACCAGGTTTTGATGAAAGTGTAAGGAACCCTGTACTTCAATACGCTCATCCTGAACTGGGTGTACAGCCTGCGAAGGCAACGCGTGACAATGTCGACAACTACGAGAGAGAGCGCAAAGTGAAATACTACACCATGAACGTTCCAAAAAGTGCTCATCCCTATCCTATGGAGCCGATCAATGGGTACGGTCAGCAACGCTCTCAGAACAACATCAATGCCAACAGATATTATGAAGATGAATACAATAAGTTCTCGTACTACGAACACAGTTATAACCCGAACCAAACTCCAAGATACCCTTACAGCTACGGCTATATTAAACGTACTCCTGAACCTTCATTATGGAAGCGATTCACCGATTCCATGAAAGATACATTGAATACTGCAAGTCAGACTGTCCATCAATTAGCTAAGCCCATTATAGACCCCATTACCAAAGTCACACAACCCGTCTTCGAGCCTATAGTCGAAGCCACTCACAAAATCTCCAGTAATCTTGGTCTATACCCAACACATGCAGTACAAAGCCAAAGGTATGCTCAGGATAAAATTGGGGTAGCAGCCGCGGCAGCTTCGGGTGCACCGGCGATGTTGCCAGCTCTCGGCTTGATGGCCGGAGGAGCAGCTCTAGGCCTGGGAGCCGTCGCCGTGGGTAGGTTGTTAGACGTAAACCTAATGCGCAGCAGCGGTCTCAGCGACGAGGAAGTGCAAGACGAACTGGAGAAGGAACATAAAAGAGCATTCGGAGCATACGACATCGACAGGCAAATCCTAAGCCAGCAAAAGATCTACGATGACAACTACAAGATGCCAAGTGAAAATGTGTATGTAGTAATGTCTCCAGATGGAAGCGAGGGTGCTCGAGCCAAGAGAGATGTGCTGAGCTTCTTTAACGAGCCGACTTATGAGGGACAAATCCTTATGAGAGTGAAAAGGAGACGAGTGAGGTCTTTGAATGACAACGCTCCTGATGATCTGCAGCGGTTGGACGGCGGCTCCGGGCCATCGTCGCTGACGTCAGCGGCCATGAACCTAGTGAAACAGACGGACTGGAGGGACTCGCAGTGTGCTAAGTTCACGTTCTGTAAAGTGTTAACGTCGCAGCCCGACGACTCCATGTTTGGGATGGAGAAGAAGATGGAGTCTCTATTAAGAATGTGAGTATATAATCGTTAACATACAATACTAAGTGCCGGTTTCACCAGTTTTAAATACATTTTATTTCTCAGTTATCGCATTAAACAGCTAATGTAGATAGTAATCTTTTTATTACCATTTACTTGGGAACATAGATTAAAGTATGACTTTTGTATTTTGTAGGTTAATACATTAATGTCACCAGTAGCACTAACGCAGTTGTGTAACAGGCCCTCAAGCTACACTAAGTCTAAGAAACACTATGAATCGGTATTGACAAGTTCGTTCAACTAATAATAAAAACCTGGTATCATTCCTGGTTAATTTCCATAATTACGAATTCTACGCACTTACCGCATTACCGAATTTACACAAGTCATAAATTTTTTACTACTCTATTTACGATACCAATCAATATACCGTAACGCACGATTTAAAATGCATCTAGTATCATTCCACAGTATTAACATACACGTAAAAAGTGTTAAAACACTTCAATAAAGCAAACGTTACGAGTCGTAAAACGTGGCATGAAAACGAAATGTCTCTGACGCAATGTTACTTTCTCGAGGTCGAAGTTACATAGATATTACTAGTCACTAATAGAATTAAATACGTACTGCCAGCTTCTTGGTCTGACAGCAAAGTCTATGGACTGTAAATCATGAGCTCCAGTCAAAGTAAATAAACAAAACGATCGTGCGTACCAAAGAGCGTCTTGCATTTGTCGATTTGTGCTATCAAGCGACTCTTTCTCGCGCAAATACATTTACATGCCTGTTATTCCTGGTTTCATACTCGAGGTTTGTGGAGCCTATAGTATCCCTTAAAACTTATTATTTAAGAAGTTAATATGGTACGACTTTTTGTTGCATATCTGCAATATTGTTTAATGTGTAGAGCCCAAGCATGTTTTTTTACTTATCACCAAGCATATTAATGCTATGTCATAACGTTTTATATAACCATCTCGCAATTTATTAGTTGAAAGTGGTGGTCACTAATTTATTGCTAATATGTTTATTAATCGTTTGTACTTTCATCGGCGTGCGGTTCGGGGATCTGCCAGTAATTTCCACTTTATTAACCTTTTTGCATTATTAATATAGTGAAAGTCCTTCGCTAGCTCCGATCAGATCAAAATAGCTTTTTGTGTGTAGATACTTCTATTATTAAAATTTTCGTATTTTTAAATAGATATACGACACTCTAATTTCGTCCAAGTGATCTTTAACAATAATAGGAAAAAAATAAAGTACATAATATTATAGTTTATCTCGGAGAGGGTGGCAAATGCACAACTAGTACACCCACTGTCTGCCACGTGCTTATGCCGTTCAATTTCATAGAGGGTGGGCCTATCGCCATATCGGGGACAATTGCCAAACCCTGGGCTGGTAGAAAATAAAGAAACCCGATGTCTCTGCCTAGAATCCAACCTGAGACCACACCGTGATTGTCGTGCCGCAATATCACTACGCCAGCGAGGCAGGCTACTCTAGTATTTCAAGTACTGTATGGTGTTGCTACTATTTGGTAGTACCGTCTACCATCAGGCGAACGGCACGCTTGTCTCTTTATTAAGTTGCAATAAAAAAAGGTTGGGTAAAAATTTCATAAATAACGGAGATTCAATTCCCCTCACTGTGCTATGATAGGATCAAAGAATAAACGGCGAAATAAAGGCGCACGTTATTGTTTCTTCGTTGTGATGACAGATACATTCAGGGACTATTTTTAGAAGTAATTTATCAAACGAGCAAAACGAAATCTAGATCAGTGAGGTAATTAAGTTTATTTTAGTTTATAATACAACATAAAGATCTTATCAAAAATATTGTGTTAATTTATGAATCATTTATAACATTAGATTAATAATTATATTAATTTTAATTTGTTTTATTTATCTGATTATAATTGTTAATGTTTAAATGCTCTTAGTCTATTTATCATTCGTTAATTGTTGTTTATAAAAATACCGAGAACTCTCCTTTAAAAAGCATAATACTTATAGTCAACAACATTATTTCATGCGCATGCATCTTTTTATACAAATTCTAATTACACTGAGCCACTATTACCCATAAAATTTTACTCTAGGTAATAAATATACTTAGGCCCATAGAATACGCCGTCTTGAGAAAAAACACCAAGAAACTCGAATAAACTATATTCTTTAGGCCACATGAGTGCTAAGCTGTTGACCTTCTGACCAACACTATTCAAACTATAATATAGATTGCACTGGCAATATACATTAACAAATTTACAGTTTCTTTAACATTAGTACCTACCTAACAAAAAAGAAACAAAAATACCATTTATTGTGCTAGGATTTATTTAATAAATTTATTTTACACACTCCAGTCCGAATGAGAAAGGTGTTTATTTCTACTGGACTCTAAACAAAATGATAACCGCAATGCAATCTCCTAAACACCACTAAACATGACAGCTATGAAATCTCGTCATAATTAAATACACAAATATAATTACAGTACAAATTCATCACAATAAGGAAAAAAGCATACTTTCACTTACCCGCGTAAATATTGGGTTTTTGGAGCGCTAAGATTTCATTAAGATTGCGAGTTGGCTCGCGGTGAGAAATTTACTATAATTATAATCGCGATCATCACGAGGTTGGCGGGCGTGGGATTAAACTATTTTTAAATGTCGGAGGTTATCAACTTCATTATTTACGTATTAGTCGAGAGGTAGATATAAAGACTTGGTCCGCTTTGATGTCTTTTTTCACCTAACTACACTAGTCATGATTCAAGATGGTTAGCAATGAAAAGTTGTATAATCGCGCCATTTCATAGCCAAGCAATTTTAGCTTTTTAATTTAAAAGTCGTGATTTCAGATACCTTATCTGAAAATCAAAGCCAGTCTGACGGTCATAACACACAACCCAAAACGCCTCTACTACACCAATTAGGCATATAATTATTACTTAAAAAAGATACAATAATATTGCAACAGACCTGATATTAATTGAATCCCGTTCCATAAAAGCTACAATTTAAGATATAACTAGAATGAATGCGAACGAGTTGCGATTTACCTAATTTAGCCATGTCACCCCAGAACCTTCGCGCGATGGCAAACCGCTCTTTCACTACATATTTATAGTTTCTAACGACTGACGTAATTCATTGGGACATTACACGATCAATTCGCATCAGTTCAAAGTTTTCTACTGAACAGCAGTGCCTGAGCCAGATATTGCCGATGTATTGCCAGTAACTTAGCATCACGTGGACTAGGCGGATCTTCGTTCGGAGGCAAAAAACATTTACGGGTAACCTTGGTTTGATAAAGTTAGATGTATTGTAGAATCGGATGACAAAATATTTATATAATACAATTTAACTATTGGTGAAAAGCCTCTGAACTGATATTGCATAGATCGTAGAAACATTAGAGTAGGTTATTACACTCAAGTCTAATGAAAGGCTTACTTAGATTATTTCATGTATGGTGTAAGTAAGTCTGTTTCTATATGGCAGGAGTTGACTTACGCAGGCAGTATTACGTCTATGTTTACCGCCAAGCTCAATGTCAAGTACCATCAGACGCCTCAGGTTAAAGAAGACAGAGTACTGTGACGTCATTCCCAAATACTTCCATTAAAACTAACACAATTGAACTCACGACAAAATAAATACGATGCAATAGTAACCCTAAACACCAATTCAATAAACATACCCAGAATTGACATTCGTCGATCCGCGAACACTTTCACTAGAGTGGCGACAGCGAGCGGCGACACGTAACGTCACACCTCACCTGCGCGTGCGCAACCTTACGCGATCGCTTTACAAACATACACACAAACAAACGTGTGCTGGAGCTATAATAGTCGAAACGACACTTTTGCGTTAGGAAACTGTTTCATTTCACTGTTTCTATTAGCATTGCATTGAAACTGTTTACTGTGACGAATAGGACTCCGTGTTACATCAGGGGCGTTCTAGAAATTAATAATTCATAACAAACACATATGTGCCATACTTCTGTATGGAAAATTAAATAGGTTAGCGGTACGTACATCCTATTATCTAATCAGTTTTCAGCTCGCTGTATTCTGTACACTGAGCAAATAATAAGTTCAAACAAAAGCAATATCAATGTAAAGGGATATCTATTGTTATTATTTTAATATTGTCCTAAATATGGTATATTTTTATTAGTAGTACTTAATACAGATACAAATGTATAACACATTTTTTTAATGCCATATATTTTAATGTTGACCAAAAATTCAACTGCGAGTCTTGTCTCTCGCTATTATATGTTGTAGTACATAGCATCTTTTAATTACCGTCAAAAGCAAAAAAAAATGCCACATGTCATTATAATTAACCATATAATAGCAGAAATTAGGTCACGCCTCACATAGTCCCAATTTTCTTTAATTTAATCTTTGGGTTAAGCATCCTAAAGAGGCAAACGCATATTAAATACGATATGATATAACATTAAAATTAACAATTTCACAAACCACCTACTTATTTGATTAGGTAACGCGAAATCCGGTTGATACGCACTTGCAATAGTTGAAAAATTAAAATGAAACCGGCAAATGTAAATAATATTCACACATCGGATGTCTAATGGAATGTCACACTTTGTGACGCAATGAACCATGTTGTGTAAGTTAACGAAAAGCAGTGAATAAACTAAGAGACCACGTATGTCACTAAAAAATCTATTCGAATAAATCAGCGTTTGCACCTAAGGACGGGCAATCCATCTGGTTTAAACCTGATGATTAGGTATAAACCAATTACATTAACTACAATTTATTCCTAAAATGGGTAATTTTGCAAAGTAAAGGTTTCTGTACAGTACACCCCAAACATTAACAGTTTTAAGATGTTCATTTAAACCGTCCTATCCAAAAGTCTTGTACGCAGTCAGAGGTGATAAATGAGTGACCGCGGAGGTCGTTGTGTTACACAAAAGCTACGAGATTGATGGATGCACTCACGCCGCGCCGTGCTGTAGTCTTTGTGCGTAATCTATTGTGTTATTACTGAGGTATTCAAGTAGTTTTACTTTTGTTTAAGACTGTTTTGGGATTGGGTTATACAAAATATAGTTATATATGTAAAACATTATTACATAGAATTGTTACAGAACTACTATTATGAAGATTCCCTTATAACAATATACAGAACGAAATGGATGAATTCGGTATAGGTGGGCGGAACCCTCACTGCGTGCGTCCGACTTGCATTTGGCCGCTTTAATTCGTTAGTTTACTGACACAAATAGATACACATACAAGTATTTAAAACTATAGTGTTTAAACTAACACGCGCCTTTTCAACTACTTTCATAACTTAATTTGTCTCACAGCTGGGCACCGGCGTATAACGAAGAAATTCGATCAGAATAAATCAATATAAGCCGGAAATATTCGGCTCATTAACCTTCCCAATTTCCATACCCTATGATTACTGCGCAGACGGCTTGCCGCCAAGTAGGATGCACAGGCTTGTTACGTAATGAGCCGGTCTGTGAGTGAAAGTGACCACATTCCGGCATCCGAATCGCACTCTCGCGCATCGAAACGCTTTTTCAGTTATGCAAACATTGTGTGAATTTCGTGATATAACTTTTGTCGATTGTTAACGCGTGCATTTATGCTACGGTCTATTAAAACAATGGGGCAGACCGTTCTAAATAAATAGGTTATGTTTGAAACGTTTTTATTTTTTTTATTATAAGTAGTATAGCGCTAAATATTTGGCGAAAGAATTACTTGTCTTGACAATTTTTTTTGCTTGTGATATTTTATATCCGCCCAGATAACGACCGCCGTACACGATATGTTAAAAGCCGCCATAGTGGCCCACGTAAGTGTGTCGTGCTCTGGGATCAGCCTGTGCATATCTAGTTCCAAGAGGCCGCCATAATTGTGTCGAATGCCGAAGGATAGTCATCTCTTGTGTGTCATTCTAAGACCCCACTTAGAATGACATTATTAATGAGGTCACTTTGCCAAGCACCTATAAAAAAAAATACCAACACAACAAGATATAACTTTTTTCTTACCTGTCTTTTGTTGGCATATATATTTATAGTCTAACCTAAAACAAAAGACAACACTTAAATGAAATATCCAGCATAAATCATAACTAAAAACTTTTTACTAGCAAAGCTACAAAAACCCACATAAATTAGTATCATAAGAAAATGAAATTAAAGTGTCAATGTTTAAATACGCAGCATGGGTGTAGCGGCGAAAACTTGTAAATCTCTAGTGAAAGCTCGCGTCGAGCCTTCGTTGCGTAATGCCAAACAGCGTGCATTTAAAACGCGAATTGTAATGCTTTGAAGGGATCGTGTCGTGGTTAATGTATTGAAGAATGTTAACGATTCAACTCACCAAGGGTCCAATTTCTATAACAGTGTTATTTTATCTTCAATCGTTTTTTAGGTTAACTTATTGTATAACGTCAGTTTATCAAACGGAATTTAATTTAAAATTACTATCACCGCTGTATCTGCACTAGTTATTCAAAATGTTCAAGAATCTTTTATTCGCACAACACACAGTTCCGAACGAAATATTTATAATTTTTGATGCTAGAATTAATGTAACAATCACAAACTGACCTATGCCAAACCATCATCACACCTATACAAAGCCTTCCAATTTCAAAAACAAGTTTTCCATTTTCAAATTTCGCAAGATATTTACTAATCTAAATTCATAATGGCCTCTGACTGAACCGTAGCCTGGTGTTATATATAATGAGAACATAAAACTTGGCTCCAACTAATAATTTCAACGTATCGTTTCCAGGATCGCTCCAGGCACCGACGCGAGTGCATCATCAGTGGCCCACCAGCTCGGCGACGTGATGGCGGCCAGCAGGGACCACGACTGCAGCCGATTCCACTGCGACAGGCACTGACCAATACTGGTGATGGGACTTAGAGTATGGGATGACTTTGCAAGTGAAGCCATATTGAATTATAAACCTTGCAAAACAAGGTTTAATTTTGATTAATGTTATGTCATCAGAGGTCACTAGTAAAAATAGTACTAATTAGTTATTATACTAATATACAAGAATTTTAGTCTCTGAAATGCTTTAAAAGGATTGTTTAAAGGAAAAGGCGTATTTAAGGAAAAATCCTTAAGTATAAATTCTTGGCCTCATTTTTTCTGTAACACTAACATGCGTACTTGTGAAGGCTTGAGTAACATTTGCAAAGTCATACATCGAACTCATCCAACTAAAATAAGTCACTTAATAACAAGGCGTATATAATTTCGCCTACAAGGAAAAGGGACTGTAAAAAGACTACAATAGGATTGATTTTAGGAAACTGACGTATGACCGCACACTTATCTATAATTCCTTCAAAAATTCTCAATTATCTTGCAAATATGCAATTATGACTTAAAATATTGAAGAAATTATAAATATTCCTTTTATATTTCCTTAATATTTTATCCTCAAACTGCAGTTATTATTTAAAAGAAAATATTTATATAACTATCAAACACCGCTTGTATTAACAATACAGAAGATAGATATGATTTTACGAGGTGCGGTCAAAAATAATGTGAATAACTAATACATCCTTACAATAAATTATGTCTCTAAAAGAAAGTGTCTAGTAACACTGAAATAACAAGCGACGAACATATCTTCGTGCGTGAGCAAAGGAGAGTCTCAGATTTATTACCTGAGACAGTTCTCTGACAAACAATGTACAATGGAATTTTAACAATACCGTCCAAATGTTCGCTAAGCAGTCGCAAGACACGGCCGTGCTAAACCATTTTTTACATAATATATTGTAGAACGTTTTGAGCCTGTAGAGATCCTTACTATAATATAGAAATGGTCACTGCACGGACCTTACAAAAAATGTGTCGAAAATTTTAGCGTTAAAAACATTTACACCTGTATAATTCATAATATTATATGGTAAGAAGAACTTATCGCTTAGAAGAGAGTTTAAATTAATATTTTGGACGGTATTGTTTTTTAAAAGAATTTATTAAACTGAGAGTTAAGATAAACGACAACAAATACACTTCCCGGCGAAATGTGCGAAGTGATTAACTATTTATTATTTAATTTATTATAGTTATAACGGCTATAGTTATGTAACGCGTATTTTAAGATTTCGATATTGATATTATAAACTATTTTAACCACAGAGTTGCAGGAATTATAATTTAAAAGCTTAATAAAAAATATTTGTACTTTGCACCACAAACCATTGTTGAACGTAAATATTTTCATTTGATATTTTAATGTCAATAAAATGAATGTATACACACTACAGAATGTTTGAAAAATTTATAAATATGGTGGCGAATGGTAAAATTTTCACACAATATATAGATACTAACATGCATACATGAATATGGTCTGCAAATCTTTCTAATGATAATTAGATTCTAGATAAATGGAAGCTGACAGGAATCGGGTTATATGAACCTTTCGCCACTGAAATATAGTTAGATATCTACCAAATCTATTATGTCCGTCACAAATTTTTATTCTATGCTTTTAAATAAAAAACGCCTTACGCAGATAATCTACAACTCTTTTTGCCTCAGACTTATGTAGAATTTGATCAAAAATCTCCGCCACAAACAGACATATTCCATGACAAATAGAACCATCCTGTATATTCTTGTATTTATTGTTACCAAATAATTAATATTTTTTATCTTTAATAATATTTATTTAAATTAAGCTATAAGTTATTGGATATTCCATCTTGACTGTAAAAATGTTTTCCTACATTTTTTTTAAATCATTTATTTATATAGATCTAAGGAAACTATAGATTTATCTATAACATATTGAAAATAGAACCAATTCTATATTAGATTTGTGTTTTTGTCCATAAAATTCTGATTACAAAAATTTTATTAGTAAAATAGAGGTTGTATTTCTGTGGATTCATTGAATCTTTGGTTTGTTAATTTCATATTTAGGATTTTTTAAAATACATATTCGTGTTCTAAAAACCACCATCATCATTACATATAATTTAATATTTAATATAACTTATACTTAATCGCTGTTAAGTTGTAAATACGCTTCCGAAAAGAATGTAAATTATTTATTTATTTTTACAAATAAAATTATCAAAATATAACAAAATGGTTTTATTTAAGATTTTGTAACACTATATAAATCATTGTCGAAAACAAACAATATTTTAGAAATTTAGAGGCAATTGATTGCAATTTCTAATGTAGGTTCTCGTACCTCTATCCTTCATAAAAGGAAACATTATTGTACACACAAATTATTTTTTATCTGGCGCAATTAGGGTAGCTCCTGTAAAAAAACAATGAAATAAATAACGAGCACTAACAGCATAGTATGTTTTTACAACCTGTATATAACAATATCCTTATGGAACCTACCTCGATCGCCAGCGCCATCTTTAGTCACGTCACCGACACCTTCAGGTTTCGGAGCTTCAAATATGATATTACATTCCACGCAAGGCTGTAGCTCTTCTTCTAACATATACAGCTGGAAATTAAATATATAAATAAAGTCACTGGTGCACGATAGCCTATTAGAAATGGAACGGACTCAAACGAAGATGCGCCAGAATCCAAGGCACCTCCGACATTTTGAAGTTATTTATGCATTTATTAACTGTCGCTCGCTTTAAAAAGGAGAACATCGTGAATGACCCTACATATCTTAAATTCTCCTTGAGAATTTGGAAGTATGTGAGGTCCGCCCGCAATTGGCCAGCGTGGTGGACAAGGTATAAACTCTCAGTAGTAGAGGAGGCCTGTCAATGAGTCAGACAATATACAGTAACAATGCACAAGTATTGCTTGGTATTCCACTGCACTCGCCATTCTGAGACATGAGATGTTAAGTCTTATTATGTCCAGTAGTAACACTGGCTATAATTTCCTTCAAACCGGAACACAACAGTGACTACACACTGCTGCTTGGCGACAGAAATAGACATAGCGGTGGTACCTACTCAGGTGGGCTCTCTCATTTTCGAGAACTACCACCATTTACTTTCGTAAATTTTGCAGCAGGTATCAAATTTATTTTTACCTAATTACAGTAGGCAACACGCAATCCTAAACATGTTTGAAACTGCACTCAAATAAACCATTTATAGAAGAGGTAAAAATATTACTAGACTTACTCGTCCGTCTGAACCGTATCCAGTGTATCGCTTGGTGGGATGTCCCTGGAGGTCCATCGGCGGCGCCTTCTCCTTGGTCACAATCTCCGAGACCAGCGTGTGGGATCCACCCACCCAGCGCAGACAAGTGTGAGCCCTTGGAAGAAGTTGTATGAGGGCCATCAGCTTCGTCGTTGTTATGAAATATAATAGCAGGGACTAAAGATGCTGATGGGTGCCTACTGTATTTTATATCCGACTGGATAGCAATCACTGTGTG
>NC_051125.1:13856168-13878521 GCF_014839805.1 Manduca sexta | reverse complement strand
ATCCTTTTAAAGCATTTCAGAGACTAAAATTCTTGTATATTAGTATAATAACTAATTAGTACTATTTTTACCTCTAGTGACCTCTGATGACATAACATTAATCAAAAAAACCTTGTTTTGCTTTATTATTCAATATGGCTTCACTTGCAAAGTCATCCCATACTCTAAGTCCCATCACCAGTATTGGTCAGTGCCTGTCGCAGTGGAATCGGCTGCAGTCGTGGTCCCTGCTGGCCGCCATCACGTCGCCGAGCTGGTGGGCCACTGATGATGCACTCGCGTCGGTGCCTGGAGCGATCCTGGAAACGATACGTTGAAATTATTAGTTGGAGCCAAGTTTTATGTTCTCATTATATATAAGCCCAGGCTACGGTTCAGTCAGAGGCCATTATGAATTTATATGAGTAAATATCTTGCGAAATTTGAAAATGGAAAACTTGTTTTTGAAATTGGAAGGCTTTGTATAGGTGTGATGATGGTTTGGCATAGGTCAGTTTGTGATTGTTACATTAATTCTACCATCAAAATTATAAATATTTCGTTCAGAACTGTGTGTTGTGCGAATAAAAGATTCTTGAACATTTTGAATAACTAGTGCAGATACAGCGGTGATAGTAATTTTAAATTAAATTCCGTTTGATAAACTGACGTTATACAATAAGTTAACCTAAAAACGATTGAAGATAAACTAACACTGTTATAGAAATTGGACCCTTGGTGAGTTGAATCGTTAACATTCTTCAATACATTAACCACGACACGATCCCTTCAAAGCATTACAATTCGCGTTTTAAATGCACGCTGTTTGGCATTACGCAACGAAGGCTCGACACGAGCTTTCACTAGAGATTTACAAGTTTTCGCCGCTACACCCATGCTGCGTACTTAAACATTGACACTTTAATTTCATTTTCTTATGATACTAATTTATGTGGGTTTTGTAGCTTTGCTAGTAAAAGTTTTTAGTTATGATTTATGCTGGATATTTCATTTAAGTGTTGTCTTTTGTTTTAGGTTAGACTATAAATATATATGCCAACAAAAGACAGGTAAGAAAAGTTATATCTTGTTGTGTTGGTATTTTTTATAGGTGCTTTGGCAAAAGTGACCTCATAATAATGTCATTCTAAGTGGGGTCTTAGAATGACACACAAGATGACTATCCTTCGGCATTCGACACAATTATGGCGGCCTCTTGGAACTAGATATGCACAGGCTGATCCCAGAGCACGACACACTTACGTGGGCCACTATGGCGGCTTTTAACATATCGTGTACGGCGGTCGTTATCTGGGCGGATATAAAATATCACAAGCAAAAATTGTCAAGACAAGTAATTCTTTCGCCAAATATTTAGCGCTATACTACTTATAATAAAAAAAATAAAAACGTTTCAAACATAACCTATTTATTTAGAACGGTCTGCCCCATTGTTTTAATAGACCGTAGCATAAATGCACGCGTTAACAATCGACAAAAGTTATATCACGAAATTCACACAATGTTTGCATAACTGAAAAGCGTTTCGATGCGCGAGTGCGATTCGGATGCCGGAATGTGGTCACTTTCACTCACAGACCGGCTCATTACGTAACAAGCCTGTGCATCCTACTTGGCGGCAAGCCGTCTGCGCAGTAATCATAGGGTATGGAAATTGGGAAGGTTAATGAGCCGAATATTTCCGGCTTATATTGATTTATTCTGATCGAATTTCTTCGTTATACGCCGGTGCCCAGCTGTGAGACAAATTAAGTTATGAAAGTAGTTGAAAAGGCGCGTGTTAGTTTAAACACTATAGTTTTAAATACTTGTATGTGTATCTATTTGTGTCAGTAAACTAACGAATTAAAGCGGCCAAATGCAAGTCGGACGCACGCAGTGAGGGTTCCGCCCACCTATACCGAATTCATCCATTTCGTTCTGTATATTGTTATAAGGAATCTTCATAATAGTAGTTCTGTAACAATTCTATGTAATAATGTTTTACATATATAACTATATTTTGTATAACCCAATCCCAAAACAGTCTTAAACAAAAGTAAAACTACTTGAATACCTCAGTAATAACACAATAGATTACGCACAAAGATTACAGCACGGCGCGGCGTGAGTGCATCCATCAATCTCGTAGCTTTTGTGTAACACAACGACCTCCGCGGTCACTCATTTATCACCTCTGACTGCGTACAAGACTTTTGGATAGGACGGTTTAAATGAACATCTTAAAACTGTTAATGTTTGGGGTGTACTGTACAGAAACCTTTACTTTGCAAAATTACCCATTTTAGGAATAAATTGTAGTTAATGTAATTGGTTTATACCTAATCATCAGGTTTAAACCAGATGGATTGCCCGTCCTTAGGTGCAAACGCTGATTTATTCGAATAGATTTTTTAGTGACATACGTGGTCTCTTAGTTTATTCACTGCTTTTCGTTAACTTACACAACATGGTTCATTGCGTCACAAAGTGTGACATTCCATTAGACATCCGATGTGAATAATATTTACATTTGCCGGTTTCATTTTAATTTTTCAACTATTGCAAGTGCGTATCAACCGGATTTCGCGTTACCTAATCAAATAAGTAGGTGGTTTGTGAAATTGTTAATTTTAATGTTATATCATATCGTATTTAATATGCGTTTGCCTCTTTTAGGATGCTTAACCCAAAGATTAAATTAAAGAAAATTGGGACTATGTGAGGCGTGACCTAATTTCTGCTATTATATGGTTAATTATAATGACATGTGGCATTTTTTTTTGCTTTTGACGGTAATTAAAAGATGCTATGTACTACAACATATAATAGCGAGAGACAAGACTCGCAGTTGAATTTTTGGTCAACATTAAAATATATGGCATTAAAAAAATGTGTTATACATTTGTATCTGTATTAAGTACTACTAATAAAAATATACCATATTTAGGAAAATATTAAAATAATAACAATAGATATCCCTACATTGATATTGCTTTTGTTTGAACTTATTATTTGCTCAGTGTACAGAATACAGCGAGCTGAAAACTGATTAGATAATAGGATGTACGTACCGCTAACCTATTTAATTTTCCATACAGAAGTATGGCACATATGTGTTTGTTATGAATTATTAATTTCTAGAACGCCCCTGATGTAACACGGAGTCCTATTCGTCACAGTAAACAGTTTCAATGCAATGCTAATAGAAACAGTGAAATGAAACAGTTTCCTAACGCAAAAGTGTCGTTTCGACTATTATAGCTCCAGCACACGTTTGTTTGTGTGTATGTTTGTAAAGCGATCGCGTAAGGTTGCGCACGCGCAGGTGAGGTGTGACGTTTGTCGCCGCTCGCTGTCGCCACTCTAGTGAAAGTGTTCGGATCGACGAATGTCAATTCTGGGTATGTTTATTGAATTGGTGTTTAGGGTTACTATTGCATCGTATTTATTTTGTCGTGAGTTCAATTGTGTTAGTTTTAATGGAAGTATTTGGGAATGACGTCACAGTACTCTGTCTTCTTTAACCTGAGGCGTCTGATGGTACTTGACATTGAGCTTGGCGGTAAACATAGACGTAATACTGCCTGCGTAAGTCAACTCCTGCCATATAGAAACAGACTTACTTACACCATACATGAAATAATCTAAGTAAGCCTTTCAGACTTGAGTGTAATAACCTACTCTAATGTTTCTACGATCTATGCAATATCAGTTCAGAGGCTTTTCACCAATAGTTAAATTGTATTATATAAATATTTTGTCATCCGATTCTACAATACATCTAACTTTATCAAACCAAGGTTACCCGTAAATGTTTTTTGCCTCCGAACGAAGATCCGCCTAGTCCACGTGATGCTAAGTTACTGGCAATACATCGGCAATATCTGGCTCAGGCACTGCTGTTCAGTAGAAAACTTTGAACTGATGCGAATTGATCGTGTAATGTCCCAATGAATTACGTCAGTCGTTAGAAACTATAAATATGTAGTGAAAGAGCGGTTTGCCATCGCGCGAAGGTTCTGGGGTGACATGGCTAAATTAGGTAAATCGCAACTCGTTCGCATTCATTCTAGTTATATCTTAAATTGTAGCTTTTATGGAACGGGATTCAATTAATATCAGGTCTGTTGCAATATTATTGTATCTTTTTTAAGTAATAATTATATGCCTAATTGGTGTAGTAGAGGCGTTTTGGGTTGTGTTTTATGACCGTCAAACTGGCATTGATTTTCAGATGTATCTGAAATCACGACTTTTAAATTAAAAAGATAAAATTGCTTGGCTTTGAAATGGCGCGATTATACAACTTTTCATTGCTAACCATCTTGAATCATGACTAGTGTAGTTAGGAGAAAAAAGACATCAAAGCGGACCAAGTCTTTATATCTACCTCTCAACTAATACGTAAATAATGAAGTTGATAACCTCCGACATTTAAAAATAGTTTAATCCCACGCCCGCCAACCTCGTGATGATCGCGATTATAATTATAGTAATTTCACCGCGAGCCAACTCGCAATCTTAATGAAATCTTAGCGCCCAAAACCCAATATTTACGCGGGTAAGTGAAAGTATGCTTTTTCCTTATTGTGATGTATTTGTACTGTAATTATATTTGTGTATTTAATTATGACGAGATTTCATAGCTGTCATGTTTAGTGGTGTTTAGGAGATTGCATTGCGGTTATCATTTTGTTTAGAGTCCAGTAGAAATAAACACCTTTCTCATTCGGACTGGAGTGTGTAAAATAAATTTAGTTAATAAATCCTAGCACAATAAATGGTATTTTTGTTTCATTTTTGTAAGATAGGTACTAATGTTAAAGCAATCTATATTATAGTTTGAATAGTGTTGGTCAGAAGGTCAACAGCTTAGCACTCATGTGACCTAAAAGAATATAGTTTATTCGAGTTTCTTGGTGTTTTTTCTTAAGACGGCGTATTCTATGGGCCCAAGTATATT
Organism: Manduca sexta; assembly: GCF_014839805.1. Lineage (NCBI taxonomy): Eukaryota > Metazoa > Arthropoda > Insecta > Lepidoptera > Sphingidae > Manduca > Manduca sexta. The sequence continues at coordinate 13,873,576 of NC_051125.1, read as the reverse complement.
TATTACCTAGAGTAAAATTTTATTGGCAATAGTGGCTCAGTGTAATTAGAATTTGTATAAAAGATGCATGCGCATGAAATAATGTTGTTGACTATAAGTATTATGCTTTTTAAATGAGAGTTCTCGGTATTTTTATAAACAACAATTAACGAATGATAAATAGACTAAGAGCATTTAAACATTAACAATTATAATCAGACTAGTTTTGCCCGCGGCTCCGCCCGCGTTATAAAGTTTTTCAGGCTAAAGTTTTCCGTTATAAAAGTAGTAGCTTCCCCGGGAGCCTATGTTCTTCCCAGGGTCTCAAACTGTCTCCATACCAAATTTCATCTTAATACGTTAGGTAGTTTTTGAGTTTAACACGTTCAGGCAGACAGATGCAGCGAGGGACTTTGTTTTATAATATATTTTTAGAACTTTTAAGAGGAACAATCCCGTCATACATCATTGTTGCATAACTTTAATCGTTTACGCAGCGCACGCAACGGAAGCTCTCAAAACTAATAATTTTTCCTCGATTTGCAACATGTTTCATTACTGTTCCGCTCCTATTGGTCATAGCGTGATTATATATAGCCTATAGCACTCCAGGAACAAAGGGCTATCCAACAAAAAGATTTTTTCAGTTGAAACCGGTAGTTCCTGTGATTAGACATTACTGCTCCGCTCCTATTGGTCATAGCGTGATGATATATAACTTTGAGCACTCCACAAACAAAGGGCTATCCAACAAAAAGATTTTTTCAGTTGAAACCGGTAGTTCCTGTGATTAGACATTACTGCTCCGCTCCTATTGGTCATAGCGTGATGATATATAACTTTGAGCACTCCACAAACAAAGGACTATTCAACACAAAAATAATTTTTCAGTTTGAATCGGTAGTTTCTGAGATTAGCCATTACTGCTCCGCTCCTATTGGGTATAGCGTGATGATATATAGCCTATAGCACTCCACGAACAAAGGGCTATCCAACGCAAAAAGAATTTTTCAGTTTGGACCGGTAGTTCCTGAGATTAGCGCGTTCAAACAAACAAACAAACAAACAAACTCTTCAGCTTTATATAATAGTATAGATAACTAAAACAAATTAAAATTAATATAATTATTAATCTAATGTTATAAATGATTCATAAATTAACACAATATTTTTGATAAGATCTTTATGTTGTATTATAAACTAAAATAAACTTAATTACCTCACTGATCTAGATTTCGTTTTGCTCGTTTGATAAATTACTTCTAAAAATAGTCCCTGAATGTATCTGTCATCACAACGAAGAAACAATAACGTGCGCCTTTATTTCGCCGTTTATTCTTTGATCCTATCATAGCACAGTGAGGGGAATTGAATCTCCGTTATTTATGAAATTCTTACCCACACTTTTTTTATTGCAACTTAATAAAGAGACAAGCGTGCCGTTCGCCTGATGGTAGACGGTACGACCAAATAGTAGCAACACCATACAGTACTTGAAATACTAGAGTAGCCTGCCTCGCTGGCGTAGTGATATTGCGGCACGACAATCACGGTGTGGTCTCAGGTTGGATTCTAGGCAGAGACATCGGGTTTCTTTATTTTCTACCAGCCCAGGGTTTGGCAATTGTCCCCGATATGGCGATAGGCCCACCCTCTATGAAATTGAACGGCATAAGCACGTGGCAGACAGTGGGTGTACTAGTTGTGCATTTGCCACCCTCTCCGAGATAAACTATAATATTATGTACTTTATTTTTTTCCTATTATTGTTAAAGATCACTTGACGAAATTAGAGTGTCGTATATCTATTTAAAAATACGAAAATTTTAATAATAGAAGTATCTACACACAAAAAGCTATTTTGATCTGATCGGAGCTAGCGAAGGACTTTCACTATATTAATAATGCAAAAAGGTTAATAAAGTGGAAATTACTGGCAGATCCCCGAACCGCACGCCGATGAAAGTACAAACGATTAATAAACATATTAGCAATAAATTAGTGACCACCACTTTCAACTAATAAATTGCGAGATGGTTATATAAAACGTTATGACATAGCATTAATATGCTTGGTGATAAGTAAAAAAACATGCTTGGGCTCTACACATTAAACAATATAGCAGATATGCAACAAAAAGTCGTACCATATTAACTTCTTAAATAATAAGTTTTAAGGGATACTATAGGCTCCACAAACCTCGAGTATGAAACCAGGAATAACAGGCATGTAAATGTATTTGCGCGAGAAAGAGTCGCTTGATAGCACAAATCGACAAATGCAAGACGCTCTTGGTACGCACGATCGTTTTGTTTATTTACTTTGACTGGAGCTCATGATTTACAGTCCATAGACTTTGCTGTCAGACCAAGAAGCTGGCAGTACGTATTTAATTCTATTAGTGACTAGTAATATCTATGTAACTTCGACCTCGAGAAAGTAACATTGCGTCAGAGACATTTCTGTTTTCATGCCACGTTTTACGACTCGTAACGTTTGCTTTATTGAAGTGTTTTAACACTTTTCACGTGTATGTTAATACCGTGAAATGATACTAGATGCATTTTAAATCGTGCGTTACGGTATATTGATTGGTATCGTAAATAGAGTAGTAAAAAATTTATGACTTGTGTAAATTCGGTAATGCGGTAAGTGCGTAGAATTCGTAATTATGGAAATTAACCAGGAATGATACCAGGTTTTATTATTAGTTGAACGAACTTGTCAATACCGATTCATAGTGTTTCTTAGACTTAGTGTAGCTTGAGGGCCTGTTACACAACTGCGTTAGTGCTACTGGTGACATTAATGTATTAACCTACAAAATACAAAAGTCATACTTTAATCTATGTTCCCAAGTAAATGGTAATAAAAAGATTACTATCTACATTAGATGTTTAATGCGATAACTGAGAAATAAAATGTATTTAAAACTGGTGAAACCGGCACTTAGTATTGTATGTTAACGATTATATACTCACATTCTTAATAGAGACTCCATCTTCTCCATCCCAAACATGGAGTCGTCGGGCTGCGACGTTAACACTTTACAGAACGTGAACTTAGCACACTGCGAGTCCCTCCAGTCCGTCTGTTTCACTAGGTTCATGGCCGCTGACGTCAGCGACGATGGCCCGGAGCCGCCGTCCAACCGCTGCAGATCATCAGGAGCGTTGTCATTCAAAGACCTCACTCGTCTCCTTTTCACTCTCATAAGGATTTGTCCCTCATAAGTCGGCTCGTTAAAGAAGCTCAGCACATCTCTCTTGGCTCGAGCACCCTCGCTTCCATCTGGAGACATTACCACATACACATTTTCACTTGGCATCTTGTAGTTGTCATCGTAGATCTTTTGCTGGCTTAGGATTTGCCTGTCGATGTCGTATGCTCCGAATGCTCTTTATGTTCCTTCTCCAGTTCGTCTTGCACTTCCTCGCCGTTAAGACCGCTGCTGCGCATTAGGTTTACGTCTAACAACCTACCCACGGCGACGGCTCCCAGGCTTAGAGTTGCTCCTCCGGCCATCAAGCCGAGAGCTGGCAACATCGCCGGTGCACCCGAAGCTGCCGCGGCTGCTACCCCAATTTTATCCTGAGCATACCTTTGGCTTTGTACTGCATGTGTTGGGTATAGACCAAGATTACTGGAGATTTTGTGAGTGGCTTCGACTATAGGCTCGAAGACGGGTTGTGTGACTTTGGTAATAGGGTCTATAATGGGCTTAGCTAATTGATGGACAGTCTGACTTGCAGTATTCAATGTATCTTTTCGACATTGTCACGCGTTGCCTTCGCAGGCTGTACACCCAGTTCAGGATGAGCGTATTGAAGTACAGGGTTCCTTACACTTTCATCAAAACCTGGTTTAGCATTCTTAGGAGTATACATTACAGAGTTGGGGAAATTTACTTCTCCAGGATATTGGAGCATACGCCTTTGAATATGGCTTTCTCCGTACCCATATCGCCGTTGTGTGACCTTGAGCTGCGACCGCTGAAGTAATCACGCTTCGATTCCTGCTCGTTTATTTGTTTAATGTACTCTATGAGTTTTGAGTTCGCAACTTTCGAATTATCAGCTTTAGTGAAAGGACCGTATCCGGATTTCATGTAGTGATTGTCTTTTTTCTGTTTGTATGCGAACGCTGGATTATCGCTCGTCAAATATGGCCCCATGCTGTCACTAACTTCGAATTTCAAGTTATCGAATTTAGTAAAAGGCCCATCTTTAGGTTCGAAGTTGTCTTCCTTAGTAAAAGGTCCAAAGTTCTGAGCAGGATCAACAGCTGCTATGTCAGGGTACACATCTGCTTCTGGTATGGCTTTCGGCGGAGTATATCCTTCGGGATAAGGCAGAAGTTCTCCATTGACAACCCTAGCGTTACGCCAAGTTTTTTTGTCAGATTCGTCATCGGGTACTCTTACACCTTGGATTTCGGGAATACTATCATCACCAAGGGTCAGGATGGATCTTCCACGTTTGTTATTGTATTTTTCACCGGCTTTCTTCAGGTACATTGGTTCAGAGCTAATGACAACAGGATCAGGAACTTTGAAAGATTTTGCTTCACCTTCAGGTTGTACTTTAGTACTAACCACTTCAATATACACAGGATTCCTGTCGTTCTTTATAACTGGGTTATGTGGATCAAATCTATAACTTTTAATTGGAGTATTGTAGTCCATAAAGCTAGCTTGAAGTGATGTAAACTTTCTTATTTTCTGTTCTCTTCTCATTGTCGTACGTGGGATAGTAATTGGAAGTTTCTGGGTCAGTCTCGGGTTTCCCTCCATCTTCTTGAATATGTGATTCAGGATACACCGATACTGGTGACCAGTTTCCATACTCAGCTTTAATGTCACCTATTTCTTCTGGGTTTTTGTTGCGATTAAGGTAGTAATCATAACCAGCCAAATCGCTGTTGATTGTGTCCATAAAACTAAGTTTTCTGGTCTCTACTCTCTGTTTTGTTTTAATATCGTCAAACGTAGTGTTAACAGACACTGTAGTTCTAACTGAGGCAGTAGTGGGGGCTAAGGTGGTGCTGCTAGCATGGTGCGTGGTGGACTTATCTTTCTTCTTGACGATGAGTTGCGTCAGTTGACCTGACTTGCTTCGTACGTTCAGGGTCTGTGTATCATGAGGGTTGAGGCTCCGGGAGACCTTTAGCTCCGTCCTTGTAGTCCGAGATGGTAATATCGTGGTGCGAATGGTCTTAGTCGTCGTTGCATTTTGCTCGTTGGTCTCGGCTGCTGTGCTTATGGCGCAGGCCAGCCAAAGTATGGCGCCTATCCGAATTACGGGATTCATCTGAAACAAATAAAAAAAACTTTTAGAATTGTCAAAAGAAATTTGAAAAAAAATTATATTATACTAGTTAAATGAGCGGCAAAAACTACATTGAAATCTATTTAGCGGTTTTTAATCACGAGCTAATGAAACAAGTAGTAATAGAGCAGACACTCTTGAGTGTCTGTCTAAAATGTATTTAAGCCTGTCTTTTTTCCTTCGGAAATTATATTCATAATAACATCACTCACATGCAGATTGACTACTTAGTAAAAACCCATTTGGAGAAGCTACCGACTCATCGGTTTCATTTTTTTTAATCCATCAGTGAATGTAAAGTGGCATTGTGTATCTGACAGCCAATCATACCATAATGTGTATTTAGTTTTGCAGTGAAAGTGTTAGGGTCTTTTTATAATTCGTACGTATGATTTTGTTACGCTAGAAAGTTTACGATGGTATCGCGTGTTTCAGCAGGGGTAAGTGGTCTGAAGTCATTATAGTTAGTTTTATTTGTGACAAGTGATAAATTTCAATGCAATTTAATAAAATCTACATTCAGTATATACAGGCTCATTTTCGCATTCCGTTAATAAATTGAACCACACTGATTTTTATTTTTGCCAACATTGAGCTAAAAATCACAAACGAATATCTTTTCCAAACATTCTGGTTTTAACTTTTTTACAATTTTCTTGTTTAGTGCTAACATCATTCTCTAACATGGTGTGTTCATTAGTGTATTTCTGACTGAAAATGTGATGTCGCTCTTTTAGAGTAGTGATAGTGGCATTAGGGCGTCTAAATTAAAATTATCTTTTATTAATACATATTTATTTTGTTCGATACCTACACTTTTTTATCTTACGTTGTCGGTTCAAGTAACTTATTAAAAAGTGTTTATTTTCATACATGTCGTATGTGATTTCATTTAGTAATGCAATGTCAAAATGGCCTCGTATGAAATGATTGTTTTTATTATATTTAATGCGGGTTATATTTGTTTCATTAAGTTCAATATTTTGTTTTGTGCCGACGTTGCGGAGAGAACTAAAACCACAAAAGGTAGGACCTTTAATTCTGTAACATTGTGTTTTTACGTAGTTAGTTAACATTTATCTAGACGCAGTCTATATAATCGCAATAGAGGAATATTAGAGAATTATCCAAAGAGCACATAATATGATTTACGAATCGTTTTGGAAGAGTATGCAAAATACGATGTATCAATATTGAAAGTAAAGAACACTTGTTCTTTTAAATAAAAACTAGGCTTCTAAAGATCTCAAACAATAATTGGTTTCAAGTTGACAATAATCAATTGTAATCTATAAAAACACAGTAATAAATGTCATAAACCGAGCAATAATTTTTTAAAGTGCAATAATGTTGACGTGAGTCATTACGAGGCTCATCGCACGCAGACGTGCGTGAAATGCGAACAAAAACTAAATGTTTGTAGAGTTGGTGGTATCTACTCTATACTATAATGTTAAAGAAGATATGATATGAACAATTATCTTTTGAAACTTTGTTGTATACCATATAGTATTGTAACTTACTACACATCAGTTGTGATTGCCTATTTGAGGAGTACAGATTTTAGATATTGTTTATTTATTTAAGAAATTAAACAAAAATCTTTGCAATCTGGACACCTGAGAGAGTTTAAGCTGTTGATCTTAATATATCTCTGACGTTGTGAAGTTAGTTTGAGAACTATAGTCCGATTAGAAGTTGAGGAAAACTTACAAGGGAACTGTTTACGTGTGAGGAATTTATAAGTCTTTTTAAGGTATGCAAAGTCTACCATTCAAGTTTACGCCATGACGGTATAGTGAACGAAAGGACCTTCTAATTAACATAAGAGACACATGTCTAACAGTTAAATAGCATAGAGGTCACATCGGTACAATTCTATAGTATGGAATAACTGATTCGTGCAAGTTTTAAGTTTTTTTCAATGAAAATCATTTGTGTTCCGCATTACAACTTAAAGATTAGAACAGCAAACAATGTTTTTTATTACTTTGTTGCTTGTCAAATTTGTTGTCTGTATACGTCTTAGATATAGATAAATATGAAGTGATGAACATCGCGTGTTGAGTGACGTTATAGAGGCACACTGGCATGTAAATCGATCACTCATTATATAATTAATGCTATTTATGTAATAGTAAGTAATGCACGCAAATTGTTTTCATTTTGTGGACCTAGCTTAGTGGAGACATTGCGATCACGCAATTGGGATAGTTTTAAATCAAGTAGAGTTACAATAAATATGCTTTTGTATAGGAGTGTTTCACTTAGTTTGTTTGGTTGCAGAGAAAACATATTGTACTACTACGCGACTTCTATTTCTTTATATTTGACACAGCATTAATAAGACAAGTCACACTGACGTGCAAATAAGTCACAACACACATGTTTAAAATGGAAAGTTAACTATCTACTAACATTAGTTGAAAAATATCGCACTACTCAGTGTGTTGTCGAGTGTGGAAACGCGTAATGTGGAGTCCACCGGTGGCCACCTCCACCGCCGCCGCCGGTGAAAACACAGGGAAATCTTTTCAATTATTCGCCCATTAACTTTGACAATTTTCTATATTATCGCTTCGAAAGCGATTTCGTTTCAAATTGCTTTCTTTGCGTATTTGGTTGAACTAATTCGGTTAGATCAATTATGTTTTTTCGCTTTTCCAATGTGATTTCGATTTTGAACGTTTTACTAAATATTTTTTGTCTATACAGTTTACGTTGCGTCAAATGCTGAAGTCAAAAGGAAATTTTACCTAATGACAAGCGTGAACATCTCTTATTAATTTTCATTATTATTTCTTCACACCTCGCTTACCATTAAAGTTTAGTATTGCGAGGAAAAAAATATTTTGATAACACGTTTGGTTGTGGTTATATTAGAAGCCACCCGCATTGTACCAGTTAATGCTTTACTAGATGTCTCGAAGCTGCTGTTTTCTGGGTAGCTGTCATCGTATTTTCCACTATCAAAAATCCTTTTGTGGGCGCTGTAATATCTGAATTGTAATGCCAATATTATTGAGCAATATAATACTAATAGTAGCAGGGTAATGTGTGCGAGATGTCTAACAAACCTTTCATGATCATTTCATTAAGTTGTCTAAAAATTAGACTAACAAGAGTGAAACAATCGAGCTTTAGATTCATGTTAAGCACTTATTAACCATTTATACGATTACAAAATGCACACAATGAATAAACAATTACCATTCAATGGCAGTACTCTATAATTATACACAAAAAATGTCTTTAACATGATGTCAGATGATTGATTTCCATTGTTTGCAAATTTATAAATGCATTACAGACACGCGTATTTGTTTATCTTGTAATCATTTGTAACAATCTTGTTGTTATTATTTCAGTGGAATTAATGTCTGGTGATTATAGAGTCTTAGTAAGACGGTCTCAGGTTGTGAAAACATTGAGGTTCGGGGTTCGACTCCTAGAACTAATGGACAGAAACGTCACAATTGTTTGAAACTTACTATACTAAGCTTTTGGTTGATAATCTTTAACTGATTTTTGTCATTTATGCAGTATTTACCAATGCTAGTTCACTATTGCACTATCTCCGACGATATGTGACATATTTATTTTAATGATTTTTCAAATACAATAAATAGTATCATCCTTATCGTCTTCGCATACAATTCTTTCATCAGAATTAACGTGGAAAACCCAGTATTAGGTTATTAAAAGCATTTCACTTTCGAAACTATCCCACGTGAATAACAAAGGATGTGAGCCAACAGTGGGCGCGCGTAGTGCCGCTGCGCCGGCGCTGGCCCTATAATGGCAAGCGTCGATTATACGCGCTCTAGTAAACATAAGTGACGATCATGCGCCGAAAATATGTTTACGTATTCATTGAAAGCGGCGATAGCCTAGTTGGATGTGGAACGGACTGCCAAGACGAATGTCCGTAGGTCCAAATCCCAAGAGCACACACCTCTGACTTTTCTAAAAAAAAAACATGTGTGTATTCTTTGTGAATTTATCGTTCGCTTTAACGGCGAAGGAAAACATCATGAGGAAACCTGCACATCTGAGAAGTTCCTCTATAGGAATTTCGAAGGTGTGTGAAGTCTACCAACCCGCACTAGGCCAGCGTGGTGGACTAAGGCGTAATCCCTCTCAGCAGTAGAGGAGGCCCGTGCTCAGCAGTGGGCAAGTATATAATATAGGGCTGATATTATTATTATTATTCATTGAAATATTAATAGAGTGAAGTACCACATAGTATATCAGTTCAGTGAACTAATATACTATGTAATATGTGGTACACAGAAACGAAGGCTCACTATGACATAATTGTGTCGAATGTCGATGAAAAACATCTCTCGTTAGTTGACATCCTATTGGACCCCCCACACTTACTATCAGGGCATGGGAGTCATTTTGCCCGTATAAAAGAAACACTCCTGCTTGAGATTAGAAATAGGCATCGCTATCTTGAAGAACTTAGGCTCAGAGATGTCGGTTAGTGAGTAGGTGTATAAAATATATGTAAAGCTATGTATGTTAGATGTTATGCAAAATGTGGTCCAATTCGGTAAATAACGAGTTCCTTATGTAGTAACTTGTTTGAACTCGTGACTATTGAGGGCAACGAATTTATACTTGTTACGAATTCTGTTATGTGTATTTGAAACAAGGCTTTTTTATTTCACATATAATAAAAAATATTAATTTCTTGAAAACATATTCAATAGACCACAACCAATTCTAGTAAATATTATTCTAACACTTTATTTTAAGCGCAGAAGCGATTACGATATTAATCTTATTTTTTAGCTGAGATATCACAACTCACCGATCTAATCATTTAAGATATGAATGTGTTCCAATACGAAAAACTCGGCTTCACAAACTCAATTTCAAATATTTGCGAATCACATAAGCATTTATCACGAACTTAGCGATAACAATCACGCAGCCAAAGTACTGTCACATCATTTAAAACCTATAAAATTGTACAAACAATTGCTTATCTTTGTAAAAGCTAAGTTCCAAAGCACTTATCTATAAAACACTTTACAATGTTTACAAATTTCACACATAAGCGGAACTCCGCATAATACCCTCGCAATGTGTTATTATGCTATGGAGAAAAACCGTGTGACAATGCGCCCGCGCCGGCGACTGTGCATAGATAATTTCACCAGCGATTATGCGCAGGAATCAGAGCGTTCAGTGCGAAGAGAGTTTGTCTCTGGATTTGCTGGCGTTTTGTCGTTAGCCTTAATAAAGAGACCGTGAGCAGGACATTTAGTGCGTAATATATAGATCACGTTTTATTTGCGAAGAGATGAGATGTTTGGTGTGATAGCGTATTAACCTGTACGTAGTTTGGGTTCTACTATCAGGAAACTAATTAAAGTTTCACTGAGTAAATTACTTAGGAATGGAATTTGTGTCTGTTGCAGTGACGTGTGGACGTCTCTACATACCCGCTTGCAACATTAAAATTATCAGTGTAAAACAAAATAATCAGTAAAGCAACCTCGACCCAAAAGTACGGTCAGCACACCAGCATAACTAATCGCGATACGGAATCTGGGTCGGAATTGTTTTCTTTTCACACTGGTTTTCCTCCATTGTATGTAGTTCGCATCGTATCTTTAGAAACCCTGTGCTATATAGGTGTTTCACCTGTAGATAGCGAGTTGAACGATTCTTGTAACTAGGTGAGTTATTGATAAACTATATGACATGTTAAGTTACAACGAATGAAATTGTTTTTAATTTTATTCTTCTTTTCTATAGACGATATCATAGGGCATAAAACCATTGTGGATATAATTACAACAGTTATGAATACATGATAATGATGTTATTGATAAAGAGGTGTGTAGGTGCAGGCACTTTATGGATTATTTTAGTTTATTTCCTTGTTATATTTATTAAACAGGTGCTGACATTGTTTATTGTATTACAAAACAATAACAAAATCAAATTATTTCAAGAGTGAAAAACCTAGTAGTTTTAAATTTAGATTCGTTATTAATTTTTATTGAAATTGGTTACAATATTTAATATTGAAACATTTTCGAACAATACGATCCTTCCCACTCGCAAGTATGGATTCTTTCAATATTGGATTACCCACTGTCACTCGTCGGGTTGCCGAATTGCGTTTTTTTCTGACAGAGTCAAAAATCATCCAAAATCATGATCTATTTGAAATATGATACGCACAACACCCTTTTGCGTCGAAGGTTAATTAAAGCGGCCATAGCAAGTAAAACCGTGTGCTGGTAGACAGTGATTGTGGATGCAGAGTGCGCGGCGAGAGTACAACGCTCCAGGAGCTCGCATTTCACTTTCTATGAGTCGAGAGGCCGTTCCCTCCGACGCGACGTAGCGCCGGCCGCGGTCGTGTCGAGCGTAGGGCCGTTTGCAAATAGTCCAGTAGATAGTGACATTGATAAGCAGGTATTTGGTTTGATTGATTTTTGTGCGATTAAGTTGATATTCCGATATAAAGATAATTACTGAATCTATGATCTATGTTATCTATGAAATAAAAATATGGTTTTGTTTCCGCTGTCTTAAACAACTGGTCCGAGTTTTTTCGTCTAATATTAGTAGTTACAATATTGAAGTGAGTTGAATTATATGTATAATAAACGATTTATTCATCTCAACATGTGTTGAGATGAATAACTCTTCATCTGAATAGTCTCTTGATGGTCAGAGTAGCCATAAAAAGCAGCAATTTCCAAAACTATGACGTTTAGTGTTATAGCACTACATTGCGCTTAGAGGGAGATTAGATGTGAAAAATAATTATGCTCATTCAGACAATATAATCTTTACTCACGGAGAATTATGCAATCAATATTAAAATTAGCATATTTGCCATAATCGAAATAAATGTAGGAGCTGAGGAGGATTCTAACTCGTACTTAAATTTGCCGTACTCGATTACTAAATAAAACGGTTGAACTAACATAAGACGTTACTCAAATTGAAGTTTAAGAAAGATAACTCTAAATTAATTAAACCAATTTATGAAATTCTTTCAGTCGAATTTCCTAACCCTACCTTGAGTCTAATCAGATGTTTTGAAGATTATTCCGAAACAGTTCTATGACTACACGCTCTGTGCTAATGAGCATGAGTCATCGGTGTACATCAGATAACAATTAGTTATTTGTTTAGAGTTTGTTAACGCTCTTAACTCGGGTGGATACGCATCTATTTTTAACTGCTTTTGTATGTAAATTTAAATCAAGATTTAATGAGAAAATAAGACTGTTTCAGAACTTTTTTTTCATTTGTTTTTAACATAGAGCATGTAGGTCGCGTGAACAGTATGTAAAATGTATCAGAATAAGTTTTTGGTGATGATACAGTGAAAGCTTTTGTACTTAAAAGAGTCTTATATACCAGCAACTTCTTATCATAGTACCTACGCAAGTTTTTCCGTTTTTTTATAGATCACAACACTCTGCCCACCAATACATAGCAATAAATTGAAATATTGTTATAAATCACTCTAGTTTAGTATCATTGTAATCGTAGGTGAAGCCTGCTTGCTAATTGTATATAAATAATTTAACGATTGTATATGAAATTTGTAAAATATCAAAATAGTGTTAAAATTAAAAATAATTAAATTGTGACAGGTAAAAATACCAATAATTAGTAAAGTTCTATATATAGGTTATATTCGTGCACTTTACGATGACCAATTGTCTTATTTAGTTGCATAAAATATCATAACTTATTTTATACAAGAACCAATGCATTTATAAAATATACGTTCATTTTATCACATCAAGTACGATTGTATGAACCTTCTCTGAACTCGTAGTGAATAGCACTAGGGCAGCAACGAGCTGACGGCTCGGATCAATCAACAGTGAATCATGTCAGAAATAAAACTGCATCAGAGAATGAAATGGCAGGATTCTAGTTATTATGGAAGCGTGACTCAGCTAGTAATGAATAGGGTCGTTTTAGTATGATGTGTATTATTTTTTTTAATAACATTTATGCTTTAGAAAACACGTTAATTTAGTTGAAATTGGGGTTATAATTTACGAAATTTTTGGACACCTAAATATTTTAATTAGTGCTTAATGGCATTATTATTTAATTCTTTAATTTTTAAATATTTAATATCTGGAAAAAGATAACAATATTTATAGATTTGTAAGGTACTTATGTCTCAAGGTAAAGAATGCTTTTTCAGTATAACTGAATATTCAGTAGTAAATTACATTGGAATATTCTGGTTGTCTACTGTTTACAGACTTCAATCAGACAATCCGATTATCTAGTCAATCAATCTTACAAAAATATGGATTCAAAATTAAATCAATTTTTGAAGGAATTAGAAAGTCGATACATTAATAAACTAAGTTTCTGATAGATTTATAAAATACAAAGAAGCTAATGTGATTTATTGAAATCGCAACTTGTGTGATGCCTCACTCTTCAATGCTACCTGCTTAGAATGGCGAGTGGGCCCTAACTATGCATGATTGGACGTTTGATGTCTATTCAGTGTGGCAGCTGATTGCGTGCGTTGATGTCTTTTGTATGGAAATATTTCGCTTTGAAGCCGCGTCTGCGATATATTTTTATAGTTTGTAGCTATATTGTTGCTATAACTAATATTAAAGCTAGATTTTTTTTTTCAAAATTACGTGGATATATTATCTCCGCTCCACCCTAAGGTTGATTGGGAGAGAATGCCTACGGCATTAAGTCCGCCTATGTACATTTTTTTAAATAAAGTGCAAATAAATAAATATTGCCAATAATTATTGGTGTATAATAAACGCGTAATTTATGTAATGAATTTTATGTGTCTATGAAAACTTTTAACATGAACTATTAATATGACAATAGTTCTATTTATAGAAATGTTTGTAAAAACAGATGAAAAAACTAGAAGTGCATCTTAAGAAACGGGAAATTTAAATATTTTTTATTATGATGCCGTAATAGACGCGGCGTGATTATAAATTTATAAACAATATACTCGTACATATTTGATAGTCTCCAAAACCAAACTGACTTTCGATCTCAATAAATTCGTTGAAATTAAACAGCAGTTTCTTGTTTCGCATAACATAATATTCATATTTCCATAAACTAGCATTTAGAGTCCTGTGTTAACATAACAAGACCATTATATTTACACTGTACACAGGATTATCATAAAGTTGTCACGAAGTTCAGTCGACTGTAGTAACGTGCAGATTAGATCAAATGCCAGTCCGTTTGCATGTCACGGTTGGTTCTCACGCCAATATTAAATCAAAAATGGTTTTAGTTTGAGATATCGATCGTGTAATTGTTTTGGAAAATGGTAGACAATTAACTGTGAAGGGGTTTACTACACAGATAGCTTATTGAATTTTTCGAGTATGTTTTCCGAGCCATGAATTTACTGCTAATGTAAGATATGAGGGTATTCGTAAAATCATGCTTTATTTATTTATTTTTATTTTATTTATATTTTGTATGCTGTAAAGAAGTTGATTTTAACGTTTGGTAGTAGTTTCTTAAGTACACTATAAACACAAATGGTTGCATTTAACATTACTCTTTACATGTTCAGTAACTGAGGTCATTAACCCACTGCGACCTGTAAACTATTTTGCACAATGCCTTAATTCAATACTAGGTGAGGCAGGTCGTGTCCTTTGCTCGCAAGCGGTCGACATTTAGCAGAGTGACTACCACGCATTGTTTGTTTGTTTCTGAACAAATATATATCTTTATTTATATAAAGCTTAAGAATTTGAATATGTTTGTGCACAAATATCACTGAAAGTAGTAATCTAATTTTATTTATTTTTTTACTCTGAGGAATATTTTTTGTCCCGGGAATGGAAATTTACGCGGGCGTATCCACGTGTAGAAGTTAATGGTGAATACAGTCGCGTTAGAAGTCGTGATGAGTGCTACCCATTATGTATTGCGCCATACATATACAATAATAGAGCCAATGGTTACGGTGCAATGGTTCAAGATCGTGAGTTAAATTGATATATTCGGTTGTTATCTATTGAGAGTTTTATGAGGTTTATCGTTAGTTTTATGTTTCTCCTTTATTGAGGTATATGGTGAGTTATAGAGTAATTTGTTAATGGATTGAGCGCATTTTATAGTATTTTAATTCAATATTTATTTTTATAGCAAGAATTCGTAGTGAATATTTTATTTTCTTATTTGGTACGGGTAGAGGATTATTATTTAAAATTTTGTTGGCTAACCAGTGATAAAAGATACGAATTACAAAGTAATTGTAGTTGACTATTGATATAGGTCAATATATCGATGCAAACCTTATTTTTGCATACACTTCAAGAAGAATAAATAAAAAATACAAAATAAAAATGCAACAGTCTCCAACAGATGTAATCGTCGAATAAACAAACACAATAAACGAAATACGTTAATAGTTTATGGATTCGATCCGTGCCATAACAACAAAAAACGGAAGTATTATGATGCATGAGCGTCGGTTACGAAACCGGCGAGGAAACCGAATCAAATCAAAATAAGAAAGCATTGCATTCCATTATAATTACAAAATCGGAATCGATCGTGTTTGGGCGCGGGTGAAAGCAGTTACGTCACGTCACGCTGATTGGCCACGGGAGCGCCCGAATACGGCCGAGTGTGCACGAACACTGCCGAACGCACCCGACCGCCGCCGAACATCACTTCCCACGCACCTTTAAGCCATTAGACGGCAAAATTCACTTTTTGACACAATAAGTTGAAAATGGCGCGAAATTGTTGATCAGATGTGCGATGTGTTAATTTCACACATTCTTTCGGTGATTATATTAGTTTTGTTAATTGGTGGAACGGCCTACGCGTCGGGCAATTACTGTACTAATGAGATTTCATAGATCAGCACTGTTACGTATTACGGCTATTATCACATTGTTAGTCTTACTTTCGTCTCTTAATAGCCGTGTTTTCTGTGTTTGGATTTCAATGAAGTTTGTGAAATATACCAAGTGCAATAAGACTATGAAATTTGTAATTTTTAAATAGATTTTCTTCAGTGCGATCTTTTGATAAGGCCTTTGAGTGAATAAAATTATACAAATTGGAAAAAAATGTCTTCTACAATATCTAAATAAATGAGTAAAAACGGTGTAACTACCTACATAGAAAGCAAACCTCTTAAAGTAAGCGTCTTACACACTAGAATCTTTCTAGGTAATTATGACATTGCCTATTTGTCCCACCAACCATGTGTAGTGGTGTTTCCGTCCGACGGACATTGAAGCCAGTCCCTTTAATTCTATTTCTACTTTTGAGTCAATATTCGGGGAACAAAGCAACTAAACGCAAACAAATATCGACCTTATATTTAATCAACTACTGATTTGTGATTTGATTGATTTTATTCTTTACACATTCAGTTATAAGTATAGATTCTTAGTAGTCGGTCTTTTCATGCTATATATACAAATATTGTGTACAACATGGCACCCATTCTGTAATATAATATTTAATCACTTAAAAAAGATAAGTTTTGTTACAAATCTAGTTCGTTTCGTGAATATAGCATCTTATAATAAAACGGCCAAGTTTTTCCGTAGCAAATGTCAATTTAATGGTGATTTAGTGTCGACCCAGATGTGTTCAGTGATTCAATGATGGTATCGGCGCGGTCACGAGTCGTGGTTCGTCTAACTGCTCGGTACCGGTGATGGCTTTATATTTTATCTACGGTTTTATGTCTTTAGTTATAGCTTATATTAATATTATTTATTTTGTAATTATATGTACTTATTTAGGTTTTTTCATTTCTGACGAGATGTGACGTGAACACGAGACACTTTAAGCGCCGTTTTTAAATTTTCTAGACACAACCATTATCGCTTTTTTCGATCTATTGTGAATATGGACAAATCAAAATAAAGTAATATTTTACATGTTTACAAATAACATTTTTGGTTGGTTCATTTTCAGAATCGGATTGAAGATTGAGATTGGGATCGTTTATGAAAACGATTGTAAGTGACGATATAAAGAATTTATGTAGCTTAGTATTTACAACCAGCTGGCTTGATCTATATGCCCTTCGCGGGTTGAGTCCAGGGCAAGTCATAT
>NC_051125.1:13839704-13855668 GCF_014839805.1 Manduca sexta | reverse complement strand
ATAACACAAAAAGAACTACCTACAGAATCGCTTCATGAAGTCCCTCCAGGGTTCACAAAATTTCCATACATATTTGAAAAACCCATTTACACGAAGGCCAAAGACTGGTCACCTGACATTTTAGAGTCCAAACCCACAGCAGAGGTACCGGTAACTGTCCCTGGTAATTATGGCAGTTCTGAGGTCAACGGATTCCCTATTAAAAATGGAAACTCTGAGGTGTATAACGTTCCCGAGTATCCCGGAAGCTCTGAGACCAATGGACACCCTGGGTTGAATGGAAACTCTGGCTTCTATAAAATTCCTGAGGGCTATGGAAGCTCAGAGATATATGGATATAATGGCAATTCTGGGTACAAAATCCATGGAAGCCCCGAAATACATAGTTTTATAGGTCATGAAAATCCTAGCAACCACGGCTATGCTGGGTTCCATAATCATCCTACGGTTCCTGGATTCCATGAGACCCGTGGAAAACCAGGATCATATGGCGTATCTTCTGTATCTGAAGTGCCTGCAGGCGGACTTTACAAACTAACTGATCCTTTCAAGGAGGAAGCAGGAGTTATAAGCACTGGAGATTATAATTGGAATGTTAATGGAGACGTGATGGAAAGTCATAAGAAGAGGTAAGTTTGTTTTGTTTATTACAACAAAGATTTATTTAGTGCGTCTTTTGATTAAGAATATATTTTTATTTTCGAATTCACTTTGGATAATTTTTACTCGTAGACACAGATATATAAGCAACAAACTCAGCAACCTGCTCATCTCATGATAAAACTATAGACAAGGTAGTCAAGACTATAAAAATGATAGTGGAAGTAGCCATAATGTATTGATTATGTGCAGATAACCGCGTGTCGTTTGATACGTCTTTCCTTTCACCGCAAACCGGATGCGTTTTATTAGGCTTATGATTTGCATGTCAAGAGGATATCTATGTAACGATTATGGTTCTGTAGGTAGTTGTCAGATTTAAATATGTAGTTACGAATATAATTTATAAATTACTTCTTTTAACAAAGAGGAAAGTTAACTCTGATTGTATGAATCTCCCTATCAATCCTGTATCTCTTCTTATTTTCGACGAAAACAAATTATTGTTACCGTCAATACACTGCCGTAACAACCGCCTGGGAAAATATGCTAATCAACAAGCAAGCGCTGATATTTCCAAACCTTCTAAAAGGAAATTCTTTTGAAAAACTCCTTCGCACCTGCCGACTCAATATATTAACTCAATCTCACACGATAAAACTCTTGCTGTCTATAATATGAGAAACGAGCAAATATGTAAAGTCATTACTTTCTAAGCCAATGCGGAACTCTAAAACGAATAGCACCGATAATATCTAATATTGCTCACACACAACACACAGACAGACATATGTGTCACAACATTATAGATCACCTCACTGATGCGTTAAGATAAACGGAGGCGAGCGTTTGATAGTGAAATCGATTCTCAGGAGAAGAATTTGATTGATTATTATAATAAAAACTGATCTACCTCGCCACTGCATACACGTTTACTAAATGATTGGTCACTTATATCCGAGACTCTAAATATAATCGGTATTGTTTGTTTATGTTCAGTATACACTATATACAAGTATAGTTGAGAGTTGGTCGTCAGCTTGTTATTCATTGTTATAAAAATACATATGTATTTGATTGCCTGAATTATGGCTGCTTCGATGGCATAATTATATTACTGTGCGGTATGACTACCGCTTTGAAATCTGGGGTCAAATCTCGGGTCAGGCAAAGTGATATTGTGGTTTTCGGCTCAATGACAGACGGGAGTTTGGAATTTGGGCCTGATATGTCGACAATCCTCTATCACATGTAGTTTTACATGAAAGTCGATGTTGCATTCGATAGTTTGTCACTTTTCAAATGTTGTGGATTATAAAGTCAATTTAACAGTTTTTTGCACTCGGGTCGTTGTAATTCTAAAGGTGCTCGTTATGGGACGGAATACAAATAGGGAAATTTGGTTGCACCAGTTGCGCCTCATCTTTATAAATGAAAGACGTAAGTGCATCTATATGTGTACTGTATACATAAACTCTTTTATGCAACTAAACGATAAGATGTCCCTCCAAACCACGCCCGTGTTTTTATTAGATAAACGGAATTTATTAGAAAATTCAACATTCTATGTCATAATCGTTAATGGCTTATAAATAAATTATAATATATATTTGTGTCGTAAACATTAGATTTACATATTTTCGCGCCGAAACTAACATGAAATTAATTATGTTTAACACATTTTCTACAGCTAATGATTCTAGAGTCGGTTTTCATTCTTGCAATATTGCTTAAACTTTAATTTAAATCATTTGTGGTAGATACCTGATCTTACATAGCAACAGGAAAGTAAATCTCGGTTCAAGTAACTGCATACCACACCAGTAGACCCCATTCTTGCTGTTGACGAATGGAAGGGCCATAGCGACGAAAGGTTAGTGCTTAGTACCACTAAACGCACATCACGCGTTTATCCCCAAAGAGTTAGGCAGTAGCACAACCAGGCATCCACTATTTGCCATGTGTGTTCCGTCAAACAATGTGACGTGAACTAGTCTCTCGCCATATCAGGCATAAATACAATACACCGGGCTGATACTATACAGAAAAACCCAATATCACCACCACTACGACTAATTTCGAAAAACTGGCGTGAAGCTTAACTGCTGCAATGCGTAAGGTTGGTAAAATTAAAAGAAGTTCAAATCTCCCTTCCTTTCCCGTTTCCCATCTTTTCCCGTATACGGTACCTATCCAAGATTACCCGAGCTGTATGGATAGGCGATAGTCTTACACCGCCGTGCAGCACCTCAGAGACTAACTCCATATATATGATTCCAGGATGAGCCCGCTGAAACATTTGCTGCAGATCATCACCGCTTTCCTCCCCGTGGGGCTGATAATCTCAGCGCTCACCCCCAGTGTCATCACCATTCATAACACCGACACTCAGTAAGTAAAATAAGCCGTATTTATTGGCCTAATGTCAATAACGTCTGCACACTTATCTTGAATACTTTTTTTATTATTTTTACATTGGTACGACAAAGTGACTGCATCTGATGGTAAGTGGAGTGGGATTCCATAGAACGTCGAGTGACGAGAGATTGACCGACACAATTATGCCGGCCTGTTGGAACCGGCTATACTCAGGGTCGTCCCGGAACGCGACGTAATTATGTGGCCCGGTATGGCGGGTTTAAACACCTTATATAAGGTGGTCACTATACGGGCAAATATGCCCTACCACCATCCCCTTGGTAGAAAGTACAATAAGTGTTGAATTAAAACACCCTTTTTCGCAATCGGTTGAAAGGTGACAAAGTCAAAAGTTTCTCGCGATTACCCAACAGCACATTCACTGAAAGTAAAACATTTTTGTTTTATGTTTCATCAGAATTTTTTGTTACATTAAACAGTATCATAATTATTTACCATAAAGGCAGATTGTTGCGACATTACTATATTATAAAAGTAAAAAAACTACGTTGAACCGGAATGAGAGCTAATTTTATTTCCTTGTATAAAATACACGTACGTTATTTAACTCGGCCAATTTGTCAGCCGGGGAACGTCGGCGGCGACCACGAGGTACGGCGGATGGAAGCGTCTAGCGAACGCTCTTCAGGGGCGTAGACAAAATGCCTTTTTACAATCGTTTAACACAAAATTATGTATGGGAATGACATATCCTAGCGATAGAATTATTGATCATTTTTGTTTAGAGATATATTATTTGCCCCGGTTGTTATTTGCGCCAATTATTATATTATTAATAATGATTTCTTATGGGTACGCGAATGTTAGACATTGATATAAAACTATTTTTACGAATTTTGTTTTTTATATTATAATTCTCTCCCGATGTTTTGAAGACTTTGCAGTCTTAATAGTCTCGAGGTGGACTGAGTTGTTAATTATCCGAAAAGTCTACGTTACAATATCTACCTACATTTTACAATTATACATTTCTTATTGTTTTAGCTATTGACGGTATGCGCAAGTATTCTCTATTCCTGTGTTTAATATTTTAATCTAATTAATACATACATGACGAAAAAAAATATATACGTAGGTACCCTCTGCTTAATCCCATGAATGCTATATCGACAAAATGTGCCTCGTAAAACAAATTGTCTTCAGAAAAAACCGTTATATAATATAATGTCTATTCTAGCGTTAGTACATCGGTGTAAATTCAGTTAATGTTATAGAGGTGGCCCGCGGACGCCGGAAAGCGCATGTTTACTCGCACGCCATTTGCATTCACGCAATTACAATAATGTACGCTGTAGTAAAATTATCCACACATTACACTGCGGTAAATCTTAGCCGCTGTCTATAATGCGACATGCAACACGAAAATCACTTCTGTAGCCGAAATTCATAAATTACATTAAGCTGTCATCTGAGGCATTGTTTTACATATGGGTATATGTAGAGTCTATTGTTATTGCTAAAAAGCGGCGTGCCTGCCTGGTGGATTAAAGCCTAATCCCTCTCAGTAGTAAAGGAGGACCGTGCCCAGCAGTGGGTCAGTATACAGGGCTGATATTATTATTATTGCTGTCTCCAAAAAACAGTGTAAGCAAAGTTGTGTGTCAGTTTGTGTGTTCATAATATCATTGATATATCAGCATACAAGACTCACGATAGAGATGCAGTTAAACACAGGCACAGTAGAGACCAGAAAAAACTGAATAGACTTTACAGTTCACTTGCGTCTACTTCTCGTTACAACAGCATTCTGTGTTACCTTCAGATTCACCAACTGCATGCAAATAGCACATGTTAACATGCTTAATATCGGAAGTCCGCACACGAGTATAGGGCTGTCAACTTTTCCTGCGAATTCTTTTTATTTTGTGCTAGGTATTGTCAAATGAACCAATCGTTTGATAACCCTGCATTACGCTTACACAAGTCAGAAAATATATCTGTTTGTATGTAAGGCGTATAATATCGCAGGTGTGACATCGCCATCTACATTGCTTTGGATCGAATAAATTGTTTAGAAAATAGCTATTACCGTCCTCAATTCCGTTAGGTGTGTTACGAAGAGACGATTCTACAATACAACTCCGAATAAAAATATATTACTACATTTACACTTACACTTACTTACTTACTACACTTCCCTACAATATGGTTGAGGAGGCCGATGGCTGACACATGCGTCATACTCGTGAACGGATGCTGCTTGTGTGGACTGTTCTGCCCATTTCGCTTACATGAATATAAGGATAATAGAGAAATTTCATGATTCCTGAGAGGGTTGTGCAGTCATATAAAAAAAATAATTAATTTATTCCTTATTTCACGAGCCTATAAATGAACTGCTCTAAACTTTTTTGTTTTTTTCTTCTTACTTTATCATGTACTGTAGTCTTTACCCTAAACTGATTGAAAAGAGCAACACCAGAGTTTCTTGCCCGTTCTTCTCTGGTGAAAACTGCTTTCCGAACTGGTGGTAGAGTTAATATTGACGGAATCTAAATAATGTATAACATTTTACAGATTCAAATAAATCATTTCATTTCATTTCATTTCATTAAATAAGAGATACCTCTCCTGCATGACAAGCTTGTGTCCTGATTTGCGAGACACTGTATCTACATAATACCTTGAGTATTTATTTTATACTAACTTTTGCTTGCGCCTTTGCCTACGTGAAAAAGATAGTTTTCCGGAATAAAAGTCCCACTTTATATTTTCCCGGGATAAAAGTAGCCTATGTCCATCCCAGGGTCACAAACTATCATCATACTAAATATAATTAAAATCGGTTCAAAAGTTCAGCTGTGAAAGAGTAATAGAGAATTTCGCATCTATAAATATAGATTGTCTTTTATACTTCCCCAGACAGGCATCGAACTCGTACCGTCGGTCGGACAGCGTGCCAGACGTGCCGCCCATAAGCGAGCGTTGTCGGCGGCGACTGCTCTGCGAACTCCAATCAGACGCGAATTACAGGTACTCACTACCATCATATAATTTTACTATATTTTCTCCGCATTATTAGTTTGCTAATCAGCTTGAAGAATGTTGATTTTATAACTCGTCAAACTATCAGCATTCAGCAGACATGATCTGGGATAATTTTTCTCAGCCGTCAGGCACATAATGTAAAGTATATTGTGTTAAACTAAGCTATATAATATCAGTTCGGCATACCGACTAGAAACCTTGAGGTGACATTCGGCGCATGAAAGCATATGGTTTTCGTCATTATACAGCCCGACTTCTTAATCGTTTTCCTCAAAATACAAACGCTGTCCTCCTTTACATCAGCTGCAGCAGCTATTTTTCTATAGTATATCCCCCCTTTCAAAGATGGCAGTCAACGACTAGTACTTCACATTTATTCATTGTGCGCTATTTTCTAGTCCATCTCAGAAAGGCAAACGCAAGCACTGCTACAAGATCTACTGTGAGGACACGCAGGCTCTGTGGAGATTGCTGCACTGGATCCTCACGCGACGCAAGACTGGAGAAGACCATGGAGCTAGAAGAATCACTTAGCGCCAAATGCGTCACTTTTAAATTATCATGTCTTGAGTGGGAAGGGGGATTATAAGACTTGTTTTTAGTATTTCTAAGTTCATTATTCTTTGTTATAAACAAGACGTGATTTTATTATAATATATTTGTTTAATTTTTTGATGATTATTTTCGACTGTAGATCTCCTTGGCTGGATATGATTTTTATGAAGAGCAGTGTGATAGAGCCTGTTTTCAGAAAATAAATGTATGTAAATATCCATTTAGATACATACAACTTTAATATGATATTAATATCGATGTATCATTTTATAATTACCTTTTTCTTTTCGCTTATTCACTTTTTAATTTGTATGTAACTCCGTACTTTCCCATGTCCCGCGATATGTTTCCTCAATAGGACGTGATTTAGCTATATTAATGGAAAGCTATTTATTATTTACGCACATTTGCAATAACTGGTCGATATCAAAAGACATTACAGGTGGAAATGCGTAAGCGAAATAAGTATCTCCATAGTGTAACTTGATTATATATATTAGGTTTACGCTATCATCTACGAATGAGTAAGCAGAGACGTAAGTAATACACAGTTGAGAGTTAGAGAGAAAGAATTTATTAGCCAAAAAATCTAATCGTAGGACACTAGTATATTTTATTGAATGGAAAACTAACAATTTTATACTGCCTTACTTGTCAAGAGTATTTAGTAGTTAGAATTCCTAATATTACAACCTCAATAAGATCTTAGCGTAAAAGTTGTAGGTTTGTAACTCTAAAATGCACCAAATTTAATTAAAAACTTGTTTCAGTTAATGATTATTTTTATGACTAATAATTATTACTTTACATAATACATTATACAAAATGTCTATCTTTTCATTGCTTTACATTACAACTTTTTCCTGCAATTATACAACGTGCCGCGGCCCGCAACCATCAATAGGAACAACAAAATAACGAACAATCTCTTAGTCATTCGATTAAATGTGGCAACAGGAAAAACACACTTCACTCAATATGGACCCTTTGTTAGCAAGTTATTAACAGACGTATATTATATAATACAAGCCTTCGTGATGAAAAGCGAAACATGAGACCGTCGGTTCAAACCCTGCGCCGAGCTGATTGTTTCATTTATAAATGATCCATGTTCGGGCATTTGACTATAAAGCCGGTTATAGAAAATAAAAATAAAAGTTTTTTTCTGCTTTGAATGTCGAGATTAGTTTGCCGTTCGCCTAATGGTAAGCGATACGTATGCCCATAAACAGTAGAAACATTATCCAATACCTTGAATTACAAATCAATATTGTTTGGTATTCCACTGCGCTCGCCATCCTGACACATAGATGTTAAGTCTTATTATGTCCAGTGGTTACACTGACTACGATGTCCTTCAAACCGGAACACAACAGTGACTACACACTGCTGCTTGGTGGCAGAAATGAACATTGTGGTGATACCTACACAGGTGGTTTCTCACATATGAGATACCTGCCACCAGTAAGATACCTATATCTAAGTAAAAATAAAGCCATTCTATATCTAAGTAAAAGATTTCTAGTGACCGCTGCGAGACGCAATGTTCCTCACTAATTAACATAAAGCACTATAGATGAGCACTTGAATTATGATATAGTATTGTAAGGTCTAAGTTAGATAAGGTTTCAAGTAATAGCAGCAATGATTACTGTCTATGATTCTTGTTTAAAATGGTATTAAAAACCGCATATGTTTATTGTACAAGAGTAGAAAACGTAGAGAGTAATGTTGCGGCCAAAACAATATAATACCGCCGGCCACAAGACATAAACGAGCTACCACAACCCACCGCGGAGTATCCAGTAGCCGTCGCGAGATAAGTGAAAATAATGTAACGGAACGATTGAATCATTGAATTTTAAAATCTTTATAAAATCGTGTCATGAAAAAATATAAAGAAAATCCTTTGATTTAATAGCTATAAAATATCATGATATAAGAGTATAAAATTAATTATAAGTGTACGAAAAAATTGTCGTATATTTTTGCAAAAAGACACAAAAAAATAAAAGCATGTATGGTGGGCCATGTATGTGTACGTGCCAACACACTCAACTTTAGACTAGCAGAATGGTTATTATTGCTTCAGTTGTTAACTATAAGACACAGACTACTGCAAGAAATTTACAAATAAAGCTTTTTATATTTAGAACTTGATCTTTGAGAGAAATAAAAACTTAATTTTCGATCCCACACTAACAACTCCACTGTTACCAACATTCAGTCCTGTTACACAAAACCAGACACAAATACCGGACCTCATCTCTACGGCAATTGAACCCGCACCTTCTAATATCACAGCTATCGCGAACAACAAAGCACTCTACCATTCAAGTAACACCGGTTAAAAACACTTTCGATAAATACAAAGCGTCCACTTTCGTGGATGACACATAAGAATGCCGGTACAATAGAGCAGATGGGCTGATAGCTGTAGAAGAGAGCCATCTTTACGTAACACCAGCGAACCGGGGAAAGACTGATGATACTGATCATTTCTGGCAGTCGGATATTATATTTTGTATTTGCCCGGATAGCGACCAGCATACAAAAGTTGTAAACCACGTTCCGGGTTGCGTTCCCGGACCTATCCGGATATATCTTGTCAACCCAATTGCGTCGACTGGCCGGGAATATTCAATGTTCATCAATTTGGACCCTACTCTGATTACTATTAGGTGCAGAGGACTCAGAGGAGGACCCTGTAAAAAAAATCTTTTGGCGCATTTGACGGGCTCCTGATGGTAAATACCACCGGCAATGGACGTGCAGAGACATTTTAGATTCGTCGCACATCTTGAAAGAAAAGTAGGAATTTTGAATATGGAGTCCAGATCTCATTGATCTTGACAACGTAGCAAAGCTCCATTTTCACTTTCGTTTTCTGAGACTACTACAAGCTGTTACTGGATAGGTAATCAAACCTGTCCAATCATGCTGAGCACTCTCGGCAAAATTATGTTAAATACTTCCACATAATTTCCATATTATATTCTACCACTCATTACCGACGCCGTATTATTTTTGTTAAAAATCGAGATACAGTATTCAAATGGTACCATCACGTTTCTTCCCAGCTCATTTCACTATAGTATTTTTTATCATGAAAGGCCTTTTAAAAGGCTTAAAACCATTCCCGACGTCCTCAAAAAGTGTGGCTCTCATGACACATCCAAATTCTTACACCTTTGTTAAAAGGCTTGAGTGGCACCTCTGTTAAAAGGCTTGAGCGGTAGATAAGAAGTCAAATGAACCTCTACCTTTTTCTGTCAAAATAAAGTGGTTATAGTGAAGGACATTAAAGTTTACAAATGTTTCATTTGTTTTAATAAAATCGGATGGAATGCAAATCGCTTTATCATATGGAAATCCTAATGAATTAACATCCAAGACAATGTACAGGTATAAGACTCACAAATTGTTAATGAAATGCTGACTCACTTTTATACATTTGAATGCATACTCAGTCACATTTTAAATTACCTTTTCCGTTCTGGTCGAATAAAAAAAGTAAAAAACATTGGTTAAAGTGTCAACCCTACTAAAATTTGTCAGTTACAAAAAAAACAAACAATACGTTATAAAATGGAAGTACGCACTTTGATCGCTGATGTGAATTGCACTTACGAATGGTCTTGTCATCATGCTTGCTAGCGGCATGCTTTCTTTACTTTTTATGAGATTTGACATAACTTGATGAAACTTTTATACAATTCCTGGTTATGGTTGTCAGTGCCAATAAATCACAACCCACATTTCTTTTCCATTAGATTATCTTATATACACTGTGTAAAAATAGCTATGAATTCAAAGGCGGCAGTGATCATTCGTCATCAAATTGTTCGATGCAATCTATAAATTAATTAATGATCTTGAAGAAATAAACACTGGATACCTTTATAAACATGCAAGGCTTTTAAATAAATACTGAATACCTCTATAAAAATAAACATAGCCATAAAAATATGAACTGATATTCCCTCACAAAATTTACCACTGTGTAGAAAAAGGAAATATGCAATCAATACCCTTTTCTTTTGTGGCAGCACGATCTCTGTTTCTAGAAAGCCCAGTCCATTCTATATCCATCAGTAATAACAACCCCGGATATTCCACTCGACCATTAATATAATAACGTATGACATGTACCATTTGCAAGAAAAGTGAAGTTAATGTAACCAACACCGGCGTCGGTACATCGAAAGCGGGTGTTTGAAAGCGACCGCCGCCTTAGATAATGTTACCGGCCATTTACTACATAAGTTAAACTGGAAACCTACGTAATTATTGAATGAACGGATGTACACTAAATTCCATTAAATTATAGAAAATTTTACTATATTGTTAAAGGAGTTTAGTCACATTTTGTGTAGGTGCAACTCTTTTATAGCTAACCTTTTTAAAAATATAGTATACATTTGTGACGTCATTCAGTCCACAAGGCGGTACCTTTAAATCTGAATTATTCAATGGAACATAACTCAAATTCTCACATTATAACTACGTTTGACGTCACGCTCATGTTTCCCTCGTACCATTACCCTTGGCACCGGAGACCAAGTCATGGTGGGCTATGTCCGGTGCGTCCGGTCGATGTCCGGTGACTCGTCCGGCGTCCGGAACGAGTTTTCTCCGGTAATTGCCGCGTCCGCGTTGCGTCACCGGCGTGTGCCGACGTTATGTTGAGAGAAATTTTGTATTATATAAATATTTGTTAATTTTGTACATTCTATACCGGTTGCTATGATCTTAAAATATTTGCTAATTTTAGTCTAAACTAAAACTAGATTCATGAGGCAACACTGTTTAATATTCATATAAATATGTGACAAATTTCATATTATCAATTAGCCCCACTCTCTGGCTATGCTGCCATACATGTTGAACGACATGTCCCTAGTGAATAAATACAGGAACACCGATAATTATAGCCTCAAATACTTTTAAATTAAATGAATAAACCACGTTTTGTTGAAGAGTAAAATTTTTAATGACCTACTTAGTACTTAAATTTTTTAATAATAGCACCCTCTATTTTTAATAAATTTCACCATCAAAACACATCTAGAAATAAACAATTTATTACTAAAAAAATATAAACTATTTACTTCGTCTAACTATTGGTTGAAATTAAAATTTTTAAACCAATCTTAGACAATAATAGAACAACAACTAATTTAATTAAATCGTTATATCGCACATAAATATATAAAAACCTTAACTACACAAACATGAACCGAAAAATAAACCCAATTAACCACCTCATAATCTAAAACAAGTCCTAAACAAAACCCACCGCACCCACCCTAGGACTTTTACCAAAAGCGGGTCAGCTGAGATCCTTTTCCCCACGAGCGCAGCACCTGCTCACCGCTCGCTCAGTCGCACCTGACGCGTCGACGCGCTCTGACTGATACAACACCCGGTGCCCGCGAATCGCTTGTAAATTTCGCACAATTTCAAACTGCGGATTCGTGAGTGGTCGGGAACAGTGAGTGAGTGACACGGAGCATGCCCCAGCAGTAAATTGTCGCGGGACACACTGAGCGGTATGTTTACTTACGCAATCACTTTTACTCTTGATTTGTGCGATTGATTCGAAGTGTTGGTTAGGCTGGTAGAAAGATTTATCTTTAATTGAGGATTGATAATGAATTCGTGATTTATCTAGTATTGTGTTTACATGATTGTCTCTTAAGTGTTATATTTCC
Source organism: Manduca sexta (assembly GCF_014839805.1). NCBI lineage: Eukaryota > Metazoa > Arthropoda > Insecta > Lepidoptera > Sphingidae > Manduca > Manduca sexta. The sequence continues at coordinate 13,843,372 of NC_051125.1, read as the reverse complement.
GTGTTTCCAAACACTCGCTTTGTAAAACAAGGCAAATTACTGCCCGTTAGTTCATTCCTGAAATAAAAATTAGTGGCAAAATTAATGTCCTTTCCTCTTAGTGGAAGAATTTTCAAAATATAACCAGTAATAAAAAATTGGCGCACTCAAAAGACGAGGAGATATCTTTGGATATAGAATTATTAGTTAGTCATTATTTTAAAAGAAATTGTTAAAAACCCCACATAAAAAAACAATCTAATATCAAAAATTGACACATCATTCGGTTTGTGACAAACGAACCTGCGATCTATCGTATCTCAGCTCCACTCCCACTGCGCCATAGCAGTCAGTGTCGTCGAAATAAAGGCACAATCTCTGACATAATTACAACTGTTTTAGGAAGCAAAGCATTAAAATTAATATGAATACTTTTGAAGGATACATTTGTAATCATAAAATTCATGAGAAGGTTCTGTCCTCTGAGAATCTTGGCAATACACATTTTAATCTGATTACCCTAATTAATACTATGCCTTGGAGTCTCAATATTTATTACAAGAACAAGAAAGATTGGCCTCTCAAATTATTACAGTGTAGGAAGAAACTGACAATGAATTAAAATAAATATTTGTAACATTAATCGTTAAGGCTGTAACCAGTTTAAGAAGCGGTTCCAAGGGCAAAAGTAAACTAAAATACACATGTCTCGCCATTATCCCCAAAGGAGTAGCCGAGAAAGAGGTAGGTGCAACTAGGATATCCACTTTTAGCCGTTTGTGGTCCTTTGCATCATGTAGTAGGGGCGAGCCTATTTCCATATCAGACACATATTTCAGAGTCCAGGTTAATACTAAAAAGAAAACAAAATATCAAATTGCCCGATCCGGGATTTGAACCTGAGTCCTCATAGCGGAAGCCGTACTGTGCACGCAATGAAACTACGCCACCGAGATAGCACTGACAACTAGCGTGCTGAGAAATCAGATACAATCCCGGATTGCGTTAAGGATATTGGGATTTGCTAGTCTCATCACCTCAGAGTCTAGATATGTGCTCGGCGAATGGTAAAAGCTCGTGCCCTAATACATGGATCTTAACACAGCTGGATATGTTCTATAGATGTGTTAGACTTCTGATTATCCCTGGAGATAAAAGGGCGTATTGTGTGCTGTTTGATCGCTCATCAATAATCTCAAAACTCATAAACAAATTTGGGTTCTCACTAGTCTGCTGAATAACGCAACGTTTTCATCAATCGTTATTTTGTGTACTCGTATAACGTTACCATGCTACAACAAACATTAATATTCGGAATATGATGACTAAGAACTCTTTCGCAATATCAATGGTTATACCCAGCTAACACGCGGAAAGCGATGCAAATCGGATGAACATTAAACTACTTTATATAACTGGGTTACAAGATCGATACGATTTGATTTTACGAATTCAATTTTAACAATAAACAGTTGAATTTATTCAAATTATAGTTATGCTAGCTTTTGGAAGATATATTTTGATGGATACAATAGGGCCCACTGCACACATTAGGCAAAACACACCGTACCGGCTACCGACGACTGATATTCTAGGACAAGCCGCTGTACAAACAGCAATGTAAGCTCCAATATACTTGTAGCTCTAGATAGCAGATCTTTTGTAGACCCGTTACCTAATTGCCCTGGTAATATGTTTTCTTTGCGCCCTTGCAAGCGCAAGCCCTGGATGGTTGCCCTGTTCGCTACCTCTTAAGACCGCCTCTGTATAAACTTAATTGTATTTAGTGTCATATGAACTATTGCATTAACATACTAAGAGAGGAGATAGCAGAAGAAACTCCGATAATGTCACAGTTGACAGAATGTTATCTCTGGCATAGGAAATAATTTTCAACTTATTGTTGAGTGCTAATTATACGTCAATGTTTTGATCAGAGACCAATAAACCAGCATGCTAATCGGTCAAGATATGAAATTGTCAGTAAATTAAGAAAAGTATAGGTTACTATATTTACGCTGTGTTTTGTAGCATCTCAGGCTGATATAAAATACATGCAGCTAGGTTGGCGAAGAATCTAGAATCATTCTTAACTTATTTACATTCCAACACACACTAAGTTCTCGTAAGCAACTCAATATTTCTATAGATATAACCTATGACATACGCTGTAAAGAATGCCTATAACCATTATAATTATAATGCTAATACACATTTATAAAATGAACTACGTCCGTTTACATACGCGGATACAAATATTATTTACTGTTTATTAATAAACATGTTCTTAAAGGAATCTTATGCAAACCTTATATAAGTTTGTTTTGCATATCCTAAGTATATTAATCCATATTTGCATAATTTAATCGTTACAATGTGTGTAATATTATATTTCAATATCGTTAACTCGCTGCATTCATGGTGGGAGTATATGCAGATGCCTACCTGGGCCTATTATTTAATCTAATTTTATTGTCATCCAACAGGTTCTCTTGGCTTGCGGGTTGAAAGAGGTCGGATTCAATATTCTGGCAAATTACAGAACATATTTTAAACAAACTGTTCAATCAATTATTAAGTCTTACCACCCTATATCTGAACGAATGCCCTGTAGTGATTTGGTCAATGTTCTGGCAACTGCTACTAATTATAAACACTAATTCACAATTAGGCGAATGACATATATTTCGTTATTTCATATTTTAACAATTAATATACTAATAGTACGATGTAAAAGCCTGCCGGTCGGTCAGTGTTATTTTATTAACCGACTTAAAAAGGGGAGGTTCTCAATTCGACTGTATTTTTTTTTCATACAATCTCGACTAAATGATCCCACTGCACCTGATGATAAGTAAAGTGGGGTCCATGTATTGTCGAATGACGAGAGAGGATTACCCTCGCCAATTGGCTATACTATGCCGGCGTTTTTGTAACCGGATATACAGAGGCTGATTCCAAAACGCGATACACTTATGTGGGTCACTATGGTAGGTTCAACACGTTGTTTACCGTAGTCACTAACTGGGCCAATACAAATATCATATCGAGAGACTATACAATATATACATACAAATACTTGTATCTAGACAAAAAGTACCTTATGGGGTAGTTTAAAAATATTTTTTGTCATTATCCTTTGCTAGTTTACCTGTTTAAAACATATCTACTATACTTTGCTCATTAATCAACATTTATTTAATCTTTATTCTATCTCAAGACCGGCAACTCTACTTAGCGCGCAACTTATGTAATGTACTTAATGTCATTGACCTTATGCTTTCGCTGCGTCTTATGCCATTAAGTTAATGCATTTGCATTGGTTGAACGTTGTGTATTTTTGTTTCATAAAGGTATTAAAACTTGATGTTCCAAATGTAGCCAGTGTCATTGTTGGATGAAATTCAGAACAGTATAAACACCATCCAACCCCTTGAATTACGAAGTTTTGTTTAGTATTCCACTGCGCTCGCCATCCTGACACATGAGATCTTAAGTCTCATTATGTCCAGTAGTTACACTGGCTACAATGTCCTTTAAACTGGAACACAACAGTGACTACACACTGCTGCTTGGCGGCAGATATAGACATTGCGGTGGTACCTACCCAGGCGGACTCTTACATATGACATAGCACCAGTTATTAATCGACAATAGGAATTAATCGAATGTTATGAACTACAGTGGCG
>NC_051125.1:13823168-13839204 GCF_014839805.1 Manduca sexta | reverse complement strand
ACATCTGTTGCACAATGACGTGCTTTACAGTCACGTTGTTGGTTGCTACATGATGAGATAGTAGTAAATTTGATTGTACTCCCTTGGCTAAGTACTGCAAAAATATGCTTTTCTAGGCAAACAAGAGAAGGGTCTGGCTGATGGTAAGCAGCTTCCGCCGTCCATGGACTTTGCAGTGCCAAAATATAAATGCAGTAGACTTTCTAATAAGAAAAATTTAAAGATAGAAAATTTTTTAATGGATTCTAACTCACGGGGCGGATCATGAAGGATGCAGTCATTGAAACGTCGCTAGTATAAAATTTAACAAATTTGTAGTTCAGAATTCGTTAAGTACTTTTATTTCACTGTCGAATATTCGCGTTAACAAAATAAATCATTAGGAAAAATGTAGTTTACTGCGAGCAGGCACATATATTTTGCGGCAAACACATCACTCAAAGTCGCGGCAATGAGTTCCCAATACTACAATAATGTAGTGTCATTTATTGTACCTACTATAGTTTTTAGTGATATTTCTAGTGGCTGAGTTAGCTCACCATCAGATGGTGTGCTCGACACAAGATAAACACACACCAGAAACAAAATCTTAAAGAAACAACATGTATTTTTTACATTTTTTAGACTACTTTGAAGCCTTGACTATTAATTCATCATATTCATATTATTATCATATTTTGTTTGTAAATCAGGAAAATATCAGGCAACTTAATGAATTAATTAAGTATTATGATGTGAAATGTAAATAGTGGAGTCGAAACGTAATATAAATGTGAGCGAAAGTGAATGTGCGCCTCGTCACTGAACCAGCTCCGTCATGTCGCGGCTCCGTGGCGTATTAACAGAAACCACAGTTTGTTTATACACGAGTATTTGTTTATTTAATTAGCATGGTTTATTCAGAAATATAAATAATATTTATTGAAACTAATGAATGATAAAATAAAAGTAATATATTACTTTATTTTAGTGATTGTGGTTTGTTTTGTATACAAACAAATAAATATATTACTACTGTTTAGTAGATTGCTCAGACATTTCCAGCTTTAAACAAATATACACTCTTTTCCAATTAATTTATTTTCAGCATGCATTAATAAGATCCATTAGCCAATTGTTAAATAGCTAGATATTATTCACATATTTGAAACCACGTTACAAATACGCTTACTAATAAATCATAACGCGTGTAAATATAAGTAAATGCAATATTATCGTGCGTTCATCTCCCATTACTGCGGAGGCTGAGACAAGATCACATTTCATAGAATTATGAGAACACCAACATGTAATTAACTTTAATACTCCCTGTATACCTCAATAATTGATTACTCTGCGTTTATACGTCATTATTTTGTTAGTTCCCGATATGGCGATAGGCTCGTATCATATCATGGGACGGAACACACTCGGCGAAAAGTGGATGTCCTGGTTGCGCCTCTACAAATGCCTTCGGGGATAAATGCGTAATGTGTTTGTATGTGTGTATATTTTTATAGTACTTGACATAAATCACTTTAATATAAAATTAGTTTATTTACAGTTTATACAAGTAGGTATATCTACAACTAGACCACTCATACTCAATCATTTTATATACGGGTCACAATGACGTCATAGTTATGCCTCAGGCTACAATGTAAATTCATTGACATACTTGCTGTATAATAAATAGTAATAATAATTTAGTTTCATTTATTTTAATAAAACGTAATCACAATAAATTAAGACTTTGTTTTCATAGGGTTGGTGAACAGTCATGTGATCTTGGCAAGTTTATTTAGCTTTAGTGTAATTTTCGTAGTTAAGTAAACTAGATGATCAAGATATTGTTCTACTGGTATAAGGACGTCCATTTGCATTACTAGGCTTTCAAAGTAATAACATAATTCACCAAAGGCGAAGGGTACATATAACGCTATTCCTGCCTTCCCTTTCGTAATTTATGTAAAATATATTTATCATTGGAACAATTTGCAAACCGCATTTATGCATATTAGTAGTTCCCATATATTATGTTGGGTTTCCTTTCGGAACACGTTATCCTCGCCACTGTAGTTCATAACATTCGATTAATTCCTATTGTCGATTAATAACTGGTGCTATGTCATATGTAAGAGTCCGCCTGGGTAGGTACCACCGCAATGTCTATATCTGCCGCCAAGCAGCAGTGTGTAGTCACTGTTGTGTTCCAGTTTAAAGGACATTGTAGCCAGTGTAACTACTGGACATAATGAGACTTAAGATCTCATGTGTCAGGGATGGCGAGCGCAGTGGAATACTAAACAAAACTTCGTAATTCAAGGGGTTGGATGGTGTTTATACTGTTCTGAATTTCATCCAACAATGACACTGGCTACATTTGGAACATCAAGTTTTAATACCTTTATGAAACAAAAATACACAACGTTCAACCAATGCAAATGCATTAACTTAATGGCATAAGACGCAGCGAAAGCATAAGGTCAATGACATTAAGTACATTACATAAGTTGCGCGCTAAGTAGAGTTGCCGGTCTTGAGATAGAATAAAGATTAAATAAATGTTGATTAATGAGCAAAGTATAGTAGATATGTTTTAAACAGGTAAACTAGCAAAGGATAATGACAAAAAATATTTTTAAACTACCCCATAAGGTACTTTTTGTCTAGATACAAGTATTTGTATGTATATATTGTATAGTCTCTCGATATGATATTTGTATTGGCCCAGTTAGTGACTACTGTAAACAACGTGTTGAACCTACCATAGTGACCCACATAAGTGTATCGCGTTTTGGAATCAGCCTCTGTATATCCGGTTACAAAAACGCCGGCATAGTATAGCCAATTGGCGAGGGTAATCCTCTCTCGTCATTCGACAATACATGGACCCCACTTTACTTATCATCAGGTGCAGTGGGATCATTTAGTCGAGATTGTATGAAAAAAAAATACAGTCGAATTGAGAACCTCCCCCTTTTTTAAGTCGGTTAATAAAATAACACTGACCGACCTTAGGCTTGCCTACATCGTACTATTAGTATATTAATTGTTAAAATATGAAATAACGAAATATATGTCATTCGCCTAATTGTGAATTAGTGTTTATAATTAGTAGCAGTTGCCAGAACATTGACCAAATCACTACAGGGCATTCGTTCAGATATAGGGTGGTAAGACTTAATAATTGATTGGCCAGAATATTGAATCCGACCTCTTTCAACCCGCAAGCCAAGAGAACCTGTTGGATGACAATAAAATTAGATTAAATAATAGGCCCAGGTAGGCATCTGCATATACTCCCCACCATGAATGCAGCGAGTTAACGATATTGAAATATAATATTACACACATTGTAACGATTAAATTATGCAAATATGGATTAATATACTTAGGATATGCAAAACAAACTTATATAAGGTTTGCATAAGATTCCTTTAAGAACATGTTTATTAGTAAACAGTAAATAATATTTGTATCCGCGTATGTAAACGGACGTAGTTCATTTTATAAATGTGTATTAGCATTATAATTATAATGGTTATAGGCATTCTTTACAGCGTATGTCATAGGTTATATCTATAGAAATATTGAGTTGCTTACGAGAACTTAGTGTGTGTTGGAATGTAAATAAGTTAAGAATGATTCTAGATTCTTCGCCAACCTAGCTGCATGTATTTTATATCAGCCTGAGATGCTACAAAACACACGGCGTAAATATAGTAACCTATACTTTTCTTAATTTACTGACAATTTCATATCTTGACCGATTAGCATGCTGGTTTATTGGTCTCTGATCAACACCATTGACGTATAATTAGCACTCAGCAATAAGTTGAAAATTATTTCCTATGCCAGAGATAACATTCTGTCAACTGTGACATTATCGGAGTTTCTTCTGCTATCTCCTCTCTTAGTATGTTAATGCAATAGTTCATATGACACTAAATACAATTAAGTTTATACAGAGGCGGTCTTAAGAGGTAGCGAACAGGGCAACCATCCAGGGGCTTGCGCTTGCAAGGGGCGCAAAGAAAAACATATTACCAGGGCAATTAGGTAACGGGTCTCACAAAGATCTGCTATCTAGAGCTACACGTATATTGGAGCTTACATTGCTGTTTGTACAGCGGCTTGTCCTAGAATATCAGTCGTCGGTAGCCGGTACGGTGTGTTTTGCCTAATGTGTGCAGTGGGCCCTATTGTATCCATCAAAATATATCTTCCAAAAGCTAGCATAACTATAATTTGAATAAATTCAACTGTTTATTGTTAAAATTGAATTCGTAAAATCAAATCGTATCGATCTTGCAACCCGAGTTATATAAAGTAGTTTAATGTTCATCCGATTTGCATCGCTTTCCGCGTGTTAGCTGGGTATAACCATTGATATTGCGAAAGAGTTCTTAGTCATCATATTCCGAATATTAATGTTTGTTGTAGCATGGTAACGTTATACGAGTACACAAAATAACGATTGATGAAAACGTTGCGTTATTCAGCAGACTAGTGAGAACCCAAATTTGTTTATGAGTTTTGAGATTATTGATGAGCGATCAAACAGCACACAATACGCCCTTTTATCTCCAGGGATAATCAGAAGTCTAACACATCTATAGAACATATCCAGCTGTGTTAAGATCCATGTATTAGGGCACGAGCTTTTTACCATTCGCCGAGCACATATCTAGACTCTGAGGTGATGAGACTAGCAAATCCCAATATCCTTAACGCAATCCGGGATTGTATCTGATTTCTCAGCACGCTAGTTGTCAGTGCTATCTCGGTGGCGTAGTTTCATTGCGTGCACAGTACGGCTTCCGCTATGAGGACTCAGGTTCAAATCCCGTATTAGTATTAACCTGGACTCTGAAATATGTGTCTGATATGGAAATAGGCTCGCCCTACTACATGATGCAAAGGACCACAAACGGCTAAAAGTGGATATCCTAGTTGCACCTACCTCTTTCTCGGCTACTCCTTTGGGGATAATGGCGAGACATGTGTATTTTAGTTTACTTTTGCCCTTGGAACCGCTTCTAAACTGGTTACAGCCTTAACGATTAATGTTACAAATATATATTTTAATTCATTGTCAGTTTCTTCCTACACTGTAATAATTTGAGAGGCCAATCTTTCTTGTTCTTGTAATAAATATTGAGACTCCAAGGCATAGTATTAATTAGGGTAATCAGATTAAAATGTGTATTGCCAAGATTCTCAGAGGACAGAACCTTCTCATGAATTTTATGATTACAAATGTATCCTTCAAAAGTATTCATATTAATTTTAATGCTTTGCTTCCTAAAACAGTTGTAATTATGTCAGATGATTGTGCCTTTATTTCGACGACACTGACTGCTATGGCGCAGTGGGAGTGGAGCTGAGATACGATAGATCGCAGGTTCGTTTGTCACAAACCGAATGATGTGTCAATTTTGATATTAGATTGTTTTTATGTGGGGTTTTAACAATTTCTTTTAAAATAATGACTAACTAATAATTCTATATCCAAAGATATCTCCTCGTCTTTTGAGTGCGCCAATTTTTTATTACTGGTTATATTTTGAAAATTCTTCCACTAAGAGGAAAGGACATTAATTTTGCCACTAATTTTTATTTCAGGAATGAACTAACGGGCAGTAATTTGCCTTGTTTTACAAAGCGAGTGTTTGGAAACACGGAAATATAACACTTAAGAGACAATCATGTAAACACAATACTAGATAAATCACGAATTCATTATCAATCCTCAATTAAAGATAAATCTTTCTACCAGCCTAACCAACACTTCGAATCAATCGCACAAATCAAGAGTAAAAGTGATTGCGTAAGTAAACATACCGCTCAGTGTGTCCCGCGACAATTTACTGCTGGGGCATGCTCCGTGTCACTCACTCACTGTTCCCGACCACTCACGAATCCGCAGTTTGAAATTGTGCGAAATTTACAAGCGATTCGCGGGCACCGGGTGTTGTATCAGTCAGAGCGCGTCGACGCGTCAGGTGCGACTGAGCGAGCGGTGAGCAGGTGCTGCGCTCGTGGGGGTAAAGGATCTCAGCTGACCCGCTTTTGGTAAAAGTCCTAGGGTGGGTGCGGTAGGTTTTTTTTAGGACTTGTTTTAGATTTATGAGGTGGTTAATTGGGTTTATTTTTCGGTTCATGTTTGTGTAAAATAGAGGGTGCTTTATTAAAAATTTAAAGTACTAAGTAGGTCATTAAAAATTTTTCCTCCTCTACAATACGTGGTTTATTCATCCTAATTTTAAAAGTACTTGAGGTCATAATTATCGGTGTTCCTGTATTTATTCACTAGGGACATGTCGTTCAACATGTATGGCAGCATAGCCAGAGAGTGGGGCTAATTGATAATATGAAATTTGTCACATATTTATATGAATATTAAACAGTGTTGCCTCATGAATCTAGTTTTAGTTTAGACTAAAATTAGCAAATATTTTAAGATCATAGCAACCGGTATAGAATGTACAAAATTAACAAATATTTATATAATACAAAATTTCTCTCAACATAACGTCGGCACACGCCGGTGACGCAACGCGGACGCGGCAATTACCGGAGAAAACTCGTTCCGGACGCCGGACGAGTCACCGGACATCGACCGGACGCACCGGACATAGCCCACCATGACTTGGTCTCCGGTGCCAAGGGTAATGGTACGAGGGAAACATGAGCGTGACGTCAAACGTAGTTATAATGTGAGAATTTGAGTTATGTTCCATTGAATAATTCAGATTTAAAAGGTACCGCCTTGTGGACTGAATGACGTCACAAATGTATACTATATTTTTAAAAAGGTTAGCTATAAAAGAGTTGCACCTACACAAAATGTGACTAAACTCCTTTAACAATATAGTAAAATTTTCTATAATTTAATGGAATTTAGTGTACATCCGTTCATTCAATAATTACGTAGGTTTCCAGTTGGACTTATGTAGTAAATGGCCGGTAACATTATCTAAGGCGGCGGTCGCTTTCAAACACCCGCTTTCGATGTACCGACGCCGGTGTTGGTTACATTAACTTCACTTTTCTTGCAAATGGTACATGTCATACGTTATTATATTAATGGTCGAGGGGGATATCCGGGGTTGTTATTACTGATGGATATAGAATGGACTGGGCTTTCTAGAAACAGAGATCGTGCTGCCACAAAAGAAAAGGGTATTGATTGCATATTTCCTTTTTCTACACAGTGGTAAATTTTGTGAGGGAATATCAGTTCATATTTTATGGCTATGTTTATTTTTATAGAGGTATTCAGTATTTATTTAAAAGCCTTGCATGTTTATAAAGGTATCCAGTGTTTATTTCTTCAAGATCATTAATTAATTTATAGATTGCATCGAACAATTTGATGACGAATGATCACTGCCGCCTTTGAATTCATAGCTATTTCCAAAAGAAGTGCCTTACCTACACAGATGCGCATAAGCCATCTTAATCTAATGGAAAAGAAATGTGGGTTGTGATTTATTGGCACTGACAACCATAACCAGGAATTGTATAAAAGTTTCATCAAGTTATGTCAAATCTCATAAAAAGTAAAGAAAGCATGCCGCTAGCAAGCATGATGACAAGACCATTCGTAAGTGCAATTCACATCAGCGATCAAAATGCGTACTTCCATTTTATAACGTATTGTTTGTTTTTTTTGTAACTGACAAATTTTAGTAGGGTTGACACTTTAACCAATGTTTTTTACTTTTTTTATTCGACCAGAACGGAAAAGGTAATTTAAAATGTGACTGAGTATGCATTCAAATGTATAAAAGTGAGTCAGCATTTCATTAACAATTTGTGAGTCTTATACTTCCAAAGTACATTGTCTTGGATGTTAATTCATTAGGATTTCCATATGATAAAGCGATTTGCATTCCATCCGATTTTATTAAAACAAATGAAACATTTGTAAACTTTAATGTCCTTCACTATAACCACTTTATTTTGACAGAAAAGGTAGAGGTTCATTTGACTTCTTATCTACCGCTCAAGCCTTTTAACAGAGGGTTGCCTACTCAAGCCTTTTAACAAAGGTGTAAGAATTTGGATGTGTCATGAGAGCCACACTTTTTGAGGACGTCGGGAATGGTTTTAAGCCTTTTAAAAGGCCTTTCATGATAAAAATAATATAGTGAAATGAGCTGGGAAGAAACGTGATGGTACCATTTGAATACTGTATCTCGATTTTAACAAAAATAATACGGCGTCGGTAATGAGTGGTAGAATATAATATGGAAATTATGTGGAACTATTTAACATAATTTTGCCGAGAGTGCTCAGCATGATTGGACAGGTTTGATTACCTATCCAGTAACAGCTTGTAGTAGTCTCAGAAAACGAAAGTGAAAATGGAGCTTTGCTACGTTGTCAAGATCAATGAGATCTGGACTCCATATTCAAAATTCCTACTTTTCTTTCAAGATGTGCGACGAATCTAAAATGTCTCTGCACGTCCATTGCCGGTGGTATTTACCATCAGGAGCCCGTCAAATGCGCCAAAAGATTTTTTTTACAGGGTCCTCCTCTGAGTCCTCTGCACCTAATAGTAATCAGAGTAGGGTCCAAATTGATGAACATTGAATATTCCCGGCCAGTCGACGCAATTGGGTTGACAAGATATATCCGGATAGGTCCGGGAACGCAACCCGGAACGTGGTTTACAACTTTTGTATGCTGGTCGCTATCCGGGCAAATACAAAATATAATATCCGACTGCCAGAAATGATCAGTATCATCAGTCTTTCCCCGGTTCGCTGGTGTTACGTAAAGATGGCTCTCTTCTACAGCTATCAGCCCATCTGCTCTATTGTACCGGCATTCTTATGTGTCATCCACGAAAGTGGACGCTTTGTATTTATCGAAAGTGTTTTTAACCGGTGTTACTTGAATGGTAGAGTGCTTTGTTGTTCGCGATAGCTGTGATATTAGAAGGTGCGGGTTCAATTGCCGTAGAGATGAGGTCCGGTATTTGTGTCTGGTTTTGTGTAACAGGACTGAATGTTGGTAACAGTGGAGTTGTTAGTGTGGGATCGAAAATTAAGTTTTATTTCTCTCAAAGATCAAGTTCTAAATATAAAAGCTTTATTTGTAAATTTCTTGCAGTAGTTGTGTCTTATAGTTAACAACTCAGCAATAATAACCATTCTGCTAGTCTAAAGTTGATGGCACGTACACATACATGGCCCACCATACATGCTTTTATTTTTTGTGTCTTTTTGCAAAAATATACGACAAGTACACTTATAATTAATTTTATACTCTTATATCATGATATTTTATAGCTATTAAATCAAAGGATTTTTTTTATATTTTTCATGACACGATTTTATAAAGATTTTAAAATTCAATGATTCAATCGTTCCGTTACATTATTTTCACTTATCTCGCGACGGCTACTGGATACTCCGCGGTGGGTTGTGGTAGCTCGTTTATGTCTTGTGGCCGGCGGTATTATATTGTTTTGGCCGCAACATTACTCTCTACGTTTTCTACTCTTGTACAATAAACATATGCGGTTTTAATACCATTTTAAACAAGAATCATAGACAGTAATCATTGCTGCTATTACTTGAAACCTTATCTAACTTAGACCTTACAATACTATATCATAATTCAAGTGCTCATCTATAATGCTTTATGTTAATTAGTGAGGAACATTGCGTCTCGCAGCGGTCACTAGAAATCTTTTACTTAGATATAGAATGGTATTTTACTGGTGATATAGGTATCTACTGGTGGCAGGTATCTCATATGTGAGAAACCACCTGTGTAGGTATCACCACAATGTTCATTTCTGCCATCAAGCAGCAATGTGTAGTCACTGTTGTTGATTTGAAGGACATCGTAGTCAGTGTAACCACTGGACATAATAAGACTTAACATCTATGTGTCAGGATGGCGAGCGCAGTGGAATACCAAACAATATTGATTTGTAATTCAAGGTATTGGATAATGTTTCTACTGTTTATGGGCATACGTATCGCTTACCACCAGGCGAACGGCAAACTAATCTCGTCATTCAAAGCAGAAAAACTTTTATTTTTATTTTCTATAACCGGCTTTATAGTCAAATGCCCGAACATGGATCATTTATAAATGAAACAATCAGCTCGGCGCAGGGTTTGAACCGACGGTCTCATGTTTCGCTTTTCATCACGAAGGCTGTATTATATAATATACGTCTGTTAATAACTTGCTAACAAAGGGTCCATATTGAGTGAAGTGTGTTTTTCCTGTTGCCACATTTAATCGAATGACTAAGAGATTGTTCGTTATTTTGTTGTTCCTATTTGGTGGTTGCGGGCCGCGGCACGTTGTATAATTGCAGGAAAAAGTTGTAATGTAAAGCAATGAAAAGATAGACATTTTGTATAATGTATTATGTAAAGTAATAATTATTAGTCATAAAAATAATCATTAACTGAAACAAGTTTTTAATTAAATTTGGTGCATTTTAGAGTTACAAACCTACAACTTTTACGCTAAGATCTTATTGAGGTTGTAATATTAGGAATTCAAACTACTAAATACTTTGACAAGTAAGGCAGTTTAAAATTGTTAGTTTTCCATTCAATAAAATATACTAGTGTCCTACGATTAGATTTTTTGGCTAATAAATTCTTCTCTCTAACTCTCAACTGTGTATTACTTACGTCTCTGCTTACTCATTCGTAAATGATAGCGTAAACCTAATATATATATAATCAAGTTACACTATGGAGATATGTTTTTATATTTCGCTTACGCATTTCCACCTGTAATGTCTTTTGATATCGACCAGTTATTGCAAATGTGCGTAAATAAAGGCCAGCCATTAATATAGCTTTAATTCACGTCCTATATGAAAATCACGTCTTGTTTATGTCAAAGAATAATGAACTTAGAAATACTAAAACAAGTCTTATAATCCCCTTCCCACTCAAAGACATGATAATTTAAAAAGTGACGCATTTGGCGCTAATGATCTTCTAGCTCCATGGTCTTCTCCAGTCTTGCGTCGCGTGAGGATCCAGTGCAGCAATCTCCACAGAGCCTGCGTGTCCTCACAGTAGATCTTGTAGCAGTGCTTGCGTTTGCTCTTCTGAGATGGACTGAAAAATAGCGCACAATGAATAAATGTGAAGTACTAGTCGTTGATGCCATCTTTGAAAGGGGATATATACTATAGAAAAATAGCTGCTGCAGCTGATGTAAAGGAGGACAGCGTTTGTATTTTGAGGAAAACGATTAAGAAGTCGGGCTGTATAATGACGAAACCATATATTTCATGCGCCGAATGTCACCTCAAGGTTTCTAGTCGGTATGCCGAACTGATATTATATAGCTTAGTTTAACACAATATACTTTACATTATGTGCCTGACGGCTGAGAAAAATTATCCCAGATCATGTCTGCTGAATGCTGATAGTTTGACGAGTTATAAAATCAACATTCTTCAAGCTGATTAGCAAACTAATAATGCGGAGAAAATATAGTAAAATTATATGATGGTAGTGAGTACCTGTAATTCGCGTCTGATTGGAGTTCGCAGAGCAGTCGCCGCCGACAACGCTCGCTTATGGGCGGCACGTCTGGCACGCTGTCCGACCGACGGTACGAGTTCGATGCCTGTCTGGGGAAGTATAAAAGACAATCTATATTTATAGATGCGAAATTCTCTATTACTCTTCACAGCTGAACTTTTGAACCGATTTTAATTATATTTAGTATGATGATAGTTTGTGACCCTGGGATGGACATATAGGCTACTTTTATCCTGAAAATATAAAGTGGGACTTTTATTCCGAAAACTATCTTTTCACGTAGGCAAAGGCGCAAGCAAAAGTTAGTATAAAATAAATACTCAAGGTATTATGTAGATACAGTGTCTCGCAAATCAGGACACAAGCTTGTCATGCAGGAGAGGTATCTCTTATTTAATGAAATGAAATGAAATGAAATGATTTATTTGAATCTGTAAAATGTTATACATTATTTAGATTCCGTCAATATTAACTCTACCACCAGTTCGGAAAGCAGTTTTCACCAGAGAAGAACGGGCAAGAAACTCTGGTGTTGCTCTTTCAATCAGTTTAGGGTAAAGACTACAGTACATGATAAAGTAAGAAGAAAACAAAAAGTTTAGAGCAGTTCATTTATAGGCTCGTGAAATAAGGAATAAATTAATTATTTTTTTATATGACTGCACAACCCTCTCAGGAATCATGAAATTTCTCTATTATCCTTATATTCATAAGTTGTTGGGCAGAACAGTCCACACAAGCAGCATCCGTTCACGAGTATGACGCATGTGTCAGCCATCGGCCTCCTCAACCATATTGTAGGAAGTGTAGTAAGTAAGTAAGTAAGTGTAAATGTAGTAATATATTTTTATTCGAGTTGTATTGTAGAATCGTCTCTTCGTAACACACCTAACGGAATTGAGGACGGTAATAGCTATTTTCTAAACAATTTATTCGATCCAAAGCAATGTAGATGGCGATGTCACACCTGCGATATTATACGCCTTACATACAAACAGATATATTTTCTGACTTGTGTAAGCGTAATGCAGGGTTATCAAACGATTGGTTCATTTGACAATACCTAGACAAAAAATAAAAGAATTCGCAGGAAAAGTTGACAGCCCTATACTCGTGTGCGGACTTCCGATATTAAGCATGTTAACATGTGCTATTTGCATGCAGTTGGTGAATCTGAAGGTAACACAGAATGCTGTTGTAACGAGAAGTAGACGCAAGTGAACTGTAAAGTCTATTCAGTTTTTTCTGGTCTCTACTGTGCCTGTGTTTAACTGCATCTCTATCGTGAGTCTTGTATGCTGATATATCAATGATATTATGAACACACAAACTGACACACAACTTTGCTTACACTGTTTTTTGGAGACAGCAATAATAATAATATCAGCCCTGTATATTGACCCACTGCTGGGCACGGTCCTCCTTACTACTGAGAGGGATTAGGCTTTAATCCACCAGGCAGGCACGCCGCTTTGAAGTAATAACAATAGACTCTACATATACCCATATGTAAAACAATGCCTCAGATGACAGCTTAATGTAATTTATGAATTTCGGCTACAGAAGTGATTTTCGTGTTGCATGTCGCATTATAGACAGCGGCTAAGATTTACCGCAGTGTAATGTGTGGATAATTTTACTACAGCGTACATTATTGTAATTGCGTGAATGCAAATGGCGTGCGAGTAAACATGCGCTTTCCGGCGTCCGCGGGCCACCTCTATAACATTAACTGAATTTACACCGATGTACTAACGCTAGAATAGACATTATATTATATAACGGTTTTTTCTGAAGACAATTTGTTTTACGAGGCACATTTTGTCGATATAGCATTCATGGATTCCAGAGGGTACCTACGTATATATTTTTTTTCGTCATGTATGTATTAATTAGATTAAAATATTAAACACAGGAATAGAGAATACTTGCGCATACCGTCAATAGCTAAAACAATAAGAAATGTATAATTGTAAAATGTAGGTAGATATTGTAACGTAGACATCATTATTAATAATATAATAATTGGCGCAAATAACAACCGGGGCAAATAATATATCTCTAAACAAAAATGATCAATAATTCTATCGCTAGGATATGTCATTCCATACATAATTTTGTGTTAAACGATTGTAAAAGGCATTTTGTCTACGCCCCTGAAGAGCGCGTTCGCTAGACGCTTCCATCCGCCGTACCTCGTGGTCGCCGCCGACGTTCCCCGGCTGACAAATTGGCCGAGTTAAATAACGTACGTGTATTTTATACAAGGAAATAAAATTAGCTCTCATTCCGGTTCAACGTAGTTTTTTACTTTATAATATAGTAATGTCGCAACAATCTGCCTTTATGGTAAATAATTATGATACTGTTTAATGTAACAAAAAATTCTGATGAAACATAAAACAAAAATGTTTTACTTTCAGTGAATGTGCTGTTGGGTAATCGCGAGAAACTTTTGACTTTGTCACCTTTCAACCGATTGCGAAAAAGGGTGTTTTAATTCAACACTTATTGTACTTTCTACCAAGGATGGTGGTAGGGCATATTTGCCCGTATAGTGACCACCTTATATAAGGTGTTTAAAACCCGCCATGGGCCACATAATTACGTCGCGTTCCGGGACGACCCTGAGTATAGCCGGTTCCAACAGGCCGGCGTCGGTCAATCATCTCGTCACTGACGTTCTATGGAATCCCACTCCACTTACCATCAGATGCAGTCACTTTGTCGTACCAATGTAAAAATAATAAAAAAAGTATTCAAGATAAGTGTGCAGACGTTATTGACATTAGGCCAATAAATACGGCTTATTTTACTTACTGAGTGTCGGTGTTATGAATGGTGATGACACTGGGGGTGAGCGCTGAGATTATCAGCCCCACGGGGAGGAAAGCGGTGATGATTCTGCAGCAAATGTTTCAGCGGGCTCATCCTGGAATCATATATATGGAGTTAGTCTCTGAGGTGCTGCACGGCGGTAAGACTATCGCCTATCCATACAGCTCGGGTAATCTTGATAGGTACCGTATACGGGAAAAGATGGGAAACGGAAGGAAGGGAGATTTGAACTTTTAATTTTACCAACCTTACGCATTGCAGCAGTTAAGCTTCACGCCAGTTTTCGAAATTAGTCGTAGTGGTGGTGATATTGGGTTTTTCTGTATAGTATCAGCCCGGTGTATTGTATTTATGCCTGATATGGCGAGACTCGTTCACGTCACATTGTTTGACGGAACACACATGGCAAATAGTGGATGCCTGGTTGTGCTATTGCCTAACTCTTTGGGGATAAACGCGTGATGTGCGTTTAGTGGTACTAAGCACTAACCTTTCGTCGCTATGGCCCTTCCA
Source organism: Manduca sexta (assembly GCF_014839805.1). NCBI lineage: Eukaryota > Metazoa > Arthropoda > Insecta > Lepidoptera > Sphingidae > Manduca > Manduca sexta. The sequence goes on along the minus strand of NC_051125.1, from coordinate 13,824,325 downwards.
TTGTCAACAGCAAGAATGGGGTCTACTGGTGTGGTATGCAGTTACTTGAACCGAGATTTACTTTCCTGTTGCTATGTAAGATCAGGTATCTACCACAAATGATTTAAATTAAAGTTTAAGCAATATTGCAAGAATGAAAACCGACTCTAGAATCATTAGCTGTAGAAAATGTGTTAAACATAATTAATTTCACGTTAGTTTCGCGCGAAAATATGTAAATCTAATGTTTACGACACAAATATATATTATAATTTATTTATAAGCCATTAACGATTATGACATAGAATGTTGAATTTTCTAATAAATTCCGTTTATCTAATAAAACACGGGCGGGTTTGGAGGGACATCTTATCGTTTAGTTGCATAAAAGAGTTTATGTATACAGTACACATATAGATGCACTTACGTCTTTCATTTATAAAGATGAGGCGCAACTGGTACAACCAAATTTCCCAATTTGTATTTCGGTCCTATAACGAGCACCTTTAGAATTACAACGACGCAAGTGCAAAAACTGTTAAATTGACTTTATAATCCACAACATTTGAAAAGTGACAAACTATCGAATGCAACATCGACTTTCATGTAAAACTAAATGTCATACAGGATTGTCGACATATCAGGCCCAAATTCCAAACTCCCGTCTGTCATTGAGCCGAAAACCACAATATCATCTTTGCCTGACCCGACATTTGACCTAGATTTCAAAGCGTAGTCATACCGCACAGTAATATAATTATGCCATCGAAGCAGCCATAATTCAGGCAATCAAATACATATGTATTTTTATAACAATGAATAACAAAATGACGACCAACTCTCAACTATACTTGTATATAGTGTATACTGAACATAAACAAACAATACCGATTATATTTAGAGTCTCGGATATAAGTGACCAATCATTTAGTAAACGTGTATGCAGTGGCGAGGTAGATCAGTTTTTATTATAATAATCAATCAAATTCTTCTCCTGAGAATCGATTTCACTATCAAACGCTCGCCTCCGTTTATCTTAACGCATCAGTGAGGTGATCTATAATGTTGTGACACATATGTCTGTCTGTGTGTTGTGTGTGAGCAATATTAGATATTATCGGTGCTATTCGTTTTAGAGTTCCGCATTGGCTTAGAAAGTAATGACTTTACATATTTGC
>NC_051125.1:13803139-13822668 GCF_014839805.1 Manduca sexta | reverse complement strand
TACGAGTACACAAAATAACGATTGATGAAAACGTTGCGTTATTCAGCAGACTAGTGAGAACCCAAATTTGTTTATGAGTTTTGAGATTATTGATGAGCGATCAAACAGCACACAATACGCCCTTTTATCTCCAGGGATAATCAGAAGTCTAACACATCTATAGAACATATCCAGCTGTGTTAAGATCCATGTATTAGGGCACGAGCTTTTACCATTCGCCGAGCACATATCTAGACTCTGAGGTGATGAGACTAGCAAATCCCAATATCCCCAACGCAAATCCGGGATTGTATCTGATTTCTCAGCACGCTAGTTGTCAGTGCTATCTCGGTGGCGTAGTTTCATTGCGTGCACAGTACGGCTTCCGCTATGAGGACTCAGGTTCAAATCCCGTATCGGGCAATTTGATATTTTGTTTTCTTTTTAGTATTAACCTGGACTCTGAAATATGTGTCTGATATGGAAATAGGCTCGCCCCTACTACATGATGCAAAGGACCACAAACGGCTAAAAGTGGATATCCTAGTTGCACCTACCTCTTTCTCGGCTACTCCTTTGGGGATAATGGCGAGACATGTGTATTTTAGTTTACTTTTGCCCTTGGAACCGCTTCCTAAACTGGTTACAGCCTTAACGATTAATGTTACAAATATATATTTTAATTCATTGTCACTTTCTTCCTACACTGTAATAATTTGAGAGGCCAATCTTTCTTGTTCTTGTAATAAATATTGAGACTCCAAGGCATAGTATTAATTAGGGTAATCAGATTAAAATGTGTATTGCCAAGATTCTCAGAGTGTCCTCTGAGAATCTTGGCATCATCTTAAAATTCATGAGAAGGTTCTGTCGAACCTTCTCATGAATACAAATGTATCCTTCAAAAGTATTCATATTAATTTTAATGCTTTGCTTCCTAAAACAGTTGTAATTATGTCAGATATTGTGCCTTTATTTCGACGGCACTGACTGCTATGGCGCAGTGGGAGTGGAGCTGAGATACGAAAGATCGCAGGTTCGTTTGTCACAAACCGAATGATGTGTCAATTTTTGATATTAGATTGTTTTTTTATGTGGGGTTTTTAACAATTTCTTTTAAAATAATGACTAACTAATAATTCTATATCCAAAGATATCTCCTCGTCTTTTGAGTGCGCCAATTTTTTATTACTGGTTATATTTTGAAAATTCTTCCACTAAGAGGAAAGGACATTAATTTTGCCACTAATTTTTATTTCAGGAATGAACTAACGGGCAGTAATTTGCCTTGTTTTACAAAGCGAGTGTTTGGAAACACGGAAATATAACACTTAAGAGACAATCATGTAAACACAATACTAGATAAATCACGAATTCATTATCAATCCTCAATTAAAGATAAATCTTTCTACCAGCCTAACCAACACTTCGAATCAATCGCACAAATCAAGAGTAAAAGTGATTGCGTAAGTAAACATACCGCTCAGTGTGTCCCGCGACAATTTACTGCTGGGGCATGCTCCGTGTCACTCACTCACTGTTCCCGACCACTCACGAATCCGCAGTTTGAAATTGTGCGAAATTTACAAGCGATTCGCGGGCACCGGGTGTTGTATCAGTCAGAGCGCGTCGACGCGTCAGGTGCGACTGAGCGAGCGGCGAGCAGGTGCTGCGCTCGTGGGGGTAAAGGATCTCAGCTGACCCGCTTTTGGTAAAAGTCCTAGGGTGGGTGCGGTAGGTTTTTTTTAGGACTTGTTTTAGATTTATGAGGTGGTTAATTGGGTTTATTTTTCGGTTCATGTTTGTGTAGTTTTTATGTATTTATGTGCGATATAACGATTTAATTAAATTAGTTGTTGTTCTATTATTGTCTAAGATTGGTTTAAAAATTTTAATTTCAACCAATAGTTAGACGAAGTAAATAGTTTATATTTTTTTAGTAATAAATTGTTTATTTCTAGGTTTGTTTTGGTGTAATTTATTAAAAAATAGAGGGTACCTTTATTAAAAATTTAAAGTAAGTAGGTCATTAAAATTTTTCCTCCTCTACAATACGTGGTTTATTCATCTAATTTTAAAGTACTTGAGGTCATAATTATCGGTCTTCCTGTATTTATTCACTAGGGACATGTCGTTCAACATGTATGGCAACATACTTAGAGAGTGGGGCTAACTGATAATATGAAATTTGTCACATATTTATATGAATATTCAACAGTGTTGCCTCATGAATCTAGTTTTAGTTTAGACTAAAATTAGCAAATATTTTAAGATCATAGCAACCGGTATAGAATGTACAAAATTAACAAATATTTATATAATACAAAATTTCTCTCAACATAACGTCGGCACACGCCGGTGACGCAACGCGGACGCGGCAATTACCGGAGAAAACTCGTTCCGGACGCCGGACGAGTCACCGGACATCGACCGGACGCACCGGACATAGCCCACCATGACTTGGTCTCCGGTGCCAAGCGTAATGGTACGAGGAAGACATGAGCGTGACGTCAAACGTAGAGTTATAATTTGAGAATTTTAGTTATGTTCCATTGAATAATTCAAATTTAAAAGGTACCGGCTTGTGGACTGAATGACGTCACAAATATATATTATATTTTTAAAAAGGTTAGCTATAAAAGAGTTGCACCATCAACAGAACTGTAAATTACACTACACAAAATGTGGCTAAACTTCTTTTTCAAAATAGTAAAATTTTCTATCTGATGGAATTTAGTGTACATCCGTTCATTCAATAATTACGTAGGTTTCCAGTTTAACTTATGTAGTAAATGGCCGGTAACATTATCTAAGGCGGCGGTCGCTTTCAAACACCCGCTTTCGATGTACCGACGCCGGTGTTGGTTACATTAACTTCACTTTTCTTGCAAATGGTACATGTCATACGTTATTATATTAATGGTCGAGTGGAATATCCGGGGTTGTTATTACTGATGGATATAGAATGGACTGTACCTTCTAGAATAAGAGATAAACATCGTGCTGTCTTTTCTTAGAATTTGAGTTGACGAAGAAAAACGGTATTGATTGCACATTTTCTTTGTTCTACACAGTAGTCAATTTTGTGAGGATATTATTCAGTCCATATTTTATAGCTATGTTTATTTGGCTTTGTATTTTTATAAAGGTATTAAGGTATTATAAGGGCAATTATTTAATTTTTCAAGATCATCAATCATTTGATTGTTTTCATCATACAAACTGATGACGAATGATCACTGCCGCCTTTGAACTCATTGTTATTTCCAAAAGAATTGAGTGAATTTCCAAATACAGATGTGGAGTGTGTCTCCTAATCCAATGGAAAAAGAAATGTGGGTTATGATTTATTGGCTCCGACAACCATAACCAGGAATTGTATAAAAGTTTCATCAAGTTTTGTCAAATCTTATAAAGAGTAAAGAAAGCATGCCGCTAGCAAGCATGATGACAAGACCAGTCGTAAGTGCAATTAACATCAGCGATCAAATTGGGATGATGTGCGTACTTCCATTTTATAATGTATTGTTAGTTTTTTTGTAATCTCGCGGATAGCTGTCAAATTTTAGTAGGGTTGACACATTACCGACTTTTTTTATTCGACCAGAACGGAAAGGGTAATTTAAAATGTGACTGAGTATGCAGTCAAATGTATGGAAGTGAGCCAGCATTTCATCAACAAGTTGAGAGCTTCTAAAGTAAATTGTCGTGAATATTAATTCCTTAGAATTTCCTTATAATAAAGCGATTTACATTTCATCCGATCGTGTTAAAAGAAGTAAAACATTTGTAAACGTTAATGCCCCTCACTATAACCACTTTATTTTGACAGAAAAAGGTAGAGAGAGGTTCGTTTGACTTCTTATCTACAACTCAAGTCTTTTAACAAAGGTGCCACTCAAGCCTTTTAACAAAGATATAAGAATTTGGATGTGTCATAAGAGCAACACTTTTTGAGGACGTCGGGAATGGTTTTAAGCGTTTTAAAACGCCTTTCATGATAAAAATAATATAGTGAAATGAGTTGGGAATAAACATGATGCTAACATATTCAAATATTGTAACTAGATTTTTAACAAAAATAAGATATGAGTGGTAGAATATAATATGGAAATTATGTGGAACTATTTAACATAATTTTGCCGAGAGTGCTCAGCATGATTGGACAGGTTTGATTACCTATCCAGTAACAGCTTGTAGTAGTTTCAGAAAACGAAAGTGAAAATGGAGCTTTGTAACGTTGTCAAGATCAATGAGATCTGGACTCCATATTCAAAATTCCTACTTCTCTTTCAAGATGTGCGACGAATCTAAAATGTCTCTGCACGTCCATTGCCGGTGGTATTTATCATCAGGATCCCGTCAAATGCGCCGAAAGATTTTTTTTTTACAGGGTCCTCCTCTGACTCCTCTGCACCTAATAGTAATCAGAGTAGGGTCCAAATTGATGAACATTCATTATTCCTTGCCAGTCGACGCAATTAGGTTGACAAGATATATCCGGATAGGTCCGGGAACGCAACCCGGAACGTGGTTTACAACTTTTGTATGCTGGTCGCTATTCGGGCAGATACAAAATAATATATCCTACTGCCAAAAATGATCAGTATCATCAGTCTTTCCCCGGTTCGCTGGCGTTACGTAAAGATGGCTCTCTTCCACAGCTATCAGCCCATCTGCTCTATTGTACCGGTATTCTTATGTGTCATCCACGAAAGTGGACGCTTTGTATTTATCGAAAGTGTTTTTAACCGGTGTTACTTGAATGGTAGAGTGCTTTGTTCGCGATAGCTGTGATATTAGAAGGTTCTTCCATCATCGTATAAATGAGGTTCGGTATTTGTTTCGGGTTTTGTGTAGTAGAACTGAAAGTTGATAACAGTGGAGTTGTTAGTGTGGGATCGAAAATTAAGTTTTTATTTATCTCAAAGATCAAGTTCTAAATATAAAAAGCTTTATTTGTTCCTGTTACGTTAGTCATTTTCACTTATCTCGCGACGGCTACTGGATACTCCGCGGTGGGTTGTGGTAGCTCGTTTATGACTTGTGGCCGGCGGTATTATATTGTTTTGGCCGCAACATTACTCTCTACGTTTTCTACTCTTGTACAATAAACATGTGCGGTTTTTAATACCATTTTAAACAAGAATCATAGACAGTAATCATTGCTGCTATTACTTGAAGCCTTATCTAACTTAGACCCTTGCAGAATTAATATATCGAAATTAAAGTATTTATCTATAATGCTTTATGCTAATTAGCGAGGAACATTGCGTCTCGCAGCGGTCACTAGAAATCTTTTACTTAGATATAGGTATCTTACTGGTGGTAGGTATCTACTGGTGGTAGGTCTCTCATATGTGAGAAACCACCTGGGTTGGTACCACAACAATGTCCATTTCTGCCATCAAGCAACAATGTGTAGTCACTGTTGATGATTTGAAGGACATTGTAGCCAGTGTAACTACTGGACATAATAAGACTTAACATCTCATGTCTCAGGATGGCGAGCGCCGTGGAATACCAAACAATATTTTGTAATTCAAGGTGTTGGATGATGTTTCTACTATTTCTGGGTAGACGTATCGCTTACCACCAGGCGAACGGCAAACTCGTCTCGTCATTCAAAGCAGAAAAAAATTGTATAATTTTCTACAACCGGCTTTATAGTCAAATGCCCGAACTTGGATCTTTTATAAATGAAACAATCAGCTCGGCACAGGGTGTGAACCCACGGTCTCATGTTTCGCTTTTCATCACGAAGGCTTATATTATATAATGTACGTCTGTTAATAACTCGTTAACAAAGGGACCATATTGAGTGAGGTGTGTTTTTCCTGTTGCCACATTTAATCGAATGACTAAGAGATTGTTCGTTATTTTGTTGTTCCTATTGGTGGTTGCGGCTCGTTGTATAATTGCAGGAAAAAGTTGTAATGTATAGCAATGAAAAGATAGACATTTTGTATAATGTATTATGTAAAGTAATAATTATTAGTCATAAAAATAATCATTAACTGAAACAAGATTTTAATTATATTTGGTGTAGGTACTTTTAAGTTACAAACCTGTAACTTATACGCCAAGATTTTATTTTTTGGTTGTAGTATCAGGAATTCAAACATCTAAATACTTTTGTTAAGTAAGGCAGTTTAAAATTGTTAGGTTTCCATTCAATAAAATATACTAGTGTCCTACGATTAGATTTTTTGGCTAATAAGTTCTCTCTTTCTAACTCTCAACTGTGTATTACTTACGTCTCTGCTTACTCCTGCGTAAATGATAGCGTAAGCCTAATATAATTAAGTTACACCATGGAGATAGTTATTTCGCTTACGCATTTCCACCTGTAATGTCTTTTGATATCGACCAGTCATTGCAAATGTGCGTAAATAATAAATAGCTTTCCATTAATATAGCTGAATCACGTCCTATTGAGGAAGCATATCGCGGGACATGGGAAAGTACGAAATTACATTCAAATTCAAAAGTGAATAAGCTAAAAGAAAAAGGTAATTATTAAATTAAACACCGATAATATTTAATATCATGTTTTAAGTTGTATATATTTAAATGACATACACATTACACACTCTTATTCTCTGAAGACAAAGGCTCTATCACAGTGCTCTTCATAAAAATCATACCCGGCCAAGGACATCTTCAGTCGGAAATAATCATCAAAAAATTAAACAAATATATTATAATAAAATCACTTCTGGTTTATAACAAAGAATAATGAACTTAGAAATTCTAAAAACAAGTCTTACAATCCCCCTTCCAACACAAGAAATCATAATATAAATGATGCTAAGTGATTCTCCTAGCTCCATGGTCTTCTCCTGCCTTGCGTCGCGTGAGGAGCCAGTGCAGCAATGTCCACAGAGCCTGTGTATCCTCGCAGTAGATCTTGTAGCAGTGCTTGCGTTTGCCTTTCTGAGATGGACTGGAAAATAGTACACAATGAATAAATCTGAAGTACTAGTAGTTACTTATGTTAAAGTATTAGACTATCATCTTTGAAAGGAGGGATATGCTATAACAAAATAGCACAGTGCAGTATCACTGTTCAGTTCAGCATAAGGATGAACGGCATCGCGGTCCTCCTACTGATGTAGAGGAGGACAGCGTTTGTATTTTTAGGGTAAACATAAAGAAGTCAGACTGTAATACGATAAAAACCAGCATATGCTTTGCGCCGAATGTCACCTCATGGTTTCTAGTCGGTATGCTGAACTGATATTGTATGGCTTAATTTAACACATTATGCCTGATGGCTGAGAAAATGTATCCCAGATCATGTCTGCTGAATGCTGATAGTTTGACGAGTTATAAAATAAACTTTCTTCAAACTGATTAGCAAACTAATAATGCGGAGAAAATATAGTAAAATTATATGATGGTGGTGAGTACCTGTAATTCGCGTCTGATTGGAGTTCGCAGAGCAGTCGCCGCCGACATCGCTCGCTTATGGGCGGCACGTCTGGCACGCTGTCCGACCGACGGAATGGGTTCGATGCCTGCCTGGGGAAGAATCAAAACCAATCCATATTTATAGATGCGAAATTCTCTATTCTTTCACAGCTGAACTTTTGAACCGATTTTAATTATATTTAGTATGATGATAGTTTGTGACCCTGGAAAGGCCATAAGCTACATTTATCCCGGGAAAATATAAAGCGGGACTATTATTCCGGAAAACTAGCTTTTTCACGTAGGCAAAGGCGCAAGCAAAAGTTAGTATTAAATAAATACTCTAGGTATTATGTAGATATAGTGTCTCGCAAATCAGAACACAAGCTTGTCATGCAGGAGAGGTATCTCTTATTTAATATATTTTTATTCGTAGAGTTGTATTGTAGAATTATCTTTTCGTAACACACCTGACGGAATTGAGGATGGTAATAGCTATTTTCTAAACAATTTATTCGATCCAAAGCAATGTAGAGGGCGATGTCACACCTGCGATATTATACGCCTTACATACAAACAGACATATTTTCTGACTTGTGTAAGCGTAATGTAGGGTTATCAAACAATTGGTTCATTTGACAATAGCTAGAGCGAAATACAAAGAATTCGCAGGAAAAGTTGACAGCCCTATATTCGTGTGCGGACTTCCGATATTAAGCATGTTAACATGTACTATTTGCATGCAGTTGGTGATTTTGAAGGTAACACAGAATGCTGTTGTAACGAGAAGTAGACGCAAGTGAACTGTAAAGTTTATTCAGTTTTTTTCTAGTCTCTACTGTGTCTGTGTTCAACTGCATTCCTATCGTGAGTTTTGTATGCTGATATACCAATGATATTATGAACACACAAATTGACACACAACTTTGCGTACACTGTTGTTTGGAGACAGCAATAATAATAATATCAGACCTGTATATTGACCCACTGTTGGGCACGGTCCTCCTCTACTACTGAGAGGGATAATACATAAAGAATACATACATAATTTTAGAAAGTCAGAAGTGTCTGCCCTTAGATTTGAATCTGCGGGTATTTGTCTCGGCAGTCCGTTCCTACACGATTAGGTTGTCGCCGCTTTTTAGCCGTAACAATGAACAAATTAAGTATATTGTGCACCATGCCTCTGATAGCTTAATGTAATTTATGAATTTCGGCTAGAGAAGTATAGTTTCGTGTTGCATGTCGCATTATAGACAGCGGCTAAGATTTACCGCAGTGTAATGTGTGGATAATTTTACTACAGCGTACATTATTGTAATTGCGTGAATGCAAATGGCGTGCGAGTAAGACATGCGCTTTCCGGCGTCCGCGGGCCACCTCTATAACATTAACTGAATGTACACCGATGTACTAACGCTAGAATAGACTAGCTAGATTATATTATATATAATAGTTTTTCCTGAAGATGTCAATGTATTTTTTAAGAAGCACAGTTTGTCGATATAGAATTCTTGGTCCCCAGGGGTACCTATGTAAATGATTTTTCGAAGTATGTATTAATTAGATTAATATATTATAAACAGGAATAAAGAATACTTGCGCATCTCTGAATTTTTAAAAAACATAAGGAATGATGTGGGACCAGCGTTCTTCATAATCGAAATACCTAGTTCAAGAAAAGAAAAGAAAGATATATTTTTAAATTTCAGGGAGATTAAAACTACCAAAATTACTTGAAATAAAAAACATTAATAATATAACTGAGGAAAATAACAGCCGGGGCCAATAAAATATTTTTTATTAAAAGCGATCGATAATTCTATCGCTAGGATATGTCATTCCGACACAATATTTTTTATTAAACGATTGTAAAAAGGCATCTTGTCTACGCCCCTGAAGAGCCTTCGCTAGACGCTTCCATCCGCCGCACCTCGCGGTCGCCGCCGACGTTCCCCGGCTGACAAATTGGCCGAGTTAAATAACGTACGTGTATTTTATACAAGGAAATAAAATTAGCTCTCATTCCGGTTCAACGTAGTTTTTTACTTTATAATATAGTAATGTCGCAACAATCTGGCTTTATGGTAAATAATTATGATACTGTTTCGTGTAACTAAAAAATTCTGATGAAACATAAAACAAAAATGTTTTACTTTCAGTGAATGTGCTCTTGGGTAATCGAGAGAAACTTTTGACTTTGTCACCTTTCAACCGATTGCAAAAAGAGGGTGTTTAATTTATATAGTTCTGTCTACCAAAGTGTCAAAGTAAACGCCGTACACAAGGTGTTAAAACCCGTTAAAGCCCACGTGTTTCGCATTCCGGGATCAGTCTGTGTATGTCTGTTCCAACAGGCCGGCATAATTGTGTCGACTGCCGAGTGGCAATCATCTCTCGTCAATTGACATTCTATTGAATCCCACTCCACTTACCATCAGGTGCTGTCACTTTGCCGTGCCAGTATAAAAATAATAAAAAAGTATTCAAGATAAGTGTGCAGACGTTATTGATATTAGGCCAATAAATATGGTTTATTTTACTTACTGAGTGTCGGTGTTGTGAATGGTAATGACACTGGGGGTGAGCGCTGAGATTATCAGCCCCACGGGGAGGAACGCGGTGATGATTTGCAGCAAATGTTTCAGCGGGCTCGTCCTGGAATCATATATATGGATTTAGTCTCTGAGGTGCTGCACGGCGGTTGAAGGACGAAAAGATCTTTTTTATGGAAGCCAAGAAGATATGGTTCTTCTTAATGCGGTTTAAGACTACTGCCTATACATACAGCCCGGGTAATCTTGGATAGGTACCATGTAGGGGAAGAACGGGAAATGGGAAAGAAGGAAAGGGAAGTTTTGAATTTCTTTTAACTTCACCTTACCCAATGCAAAACAGTAAAGCTTTACTCCAGTGTTTCGAATTTAGTCGCAGTGGTGGTGATATTGGGTTTTGCTGTATAGTATCAGTCCGGAGTATGGTATTTATTCCTGATATGGCAATAGGCTCGTTCCTATTACATCATTAAATAGAACACACGTGGCGAATAGTGGATGCCTGGTTTTGCTATTGCCTAACTCTTTGGGATAAATACACGATGTGCGTTTAGTGGTACTAAGCGCTAACCTGACGACGCTATCTTTTACATTTTGTCAACAGCAAGACTGGGGTCTCCTGGTGTGGTGACTTGAACCGAGATTTACTTTCCTGTAACTATGTAAGAACAGCTATCTACCACAAATGATTTAAACTAAAATTTAAACAATATTGCAAGAATGAAAACTGTCTCTAGAATCATTAGCTGTAGAAAATGTGTTAAACATAATTAATTTCACGTTAGTTTTAGCGCGAAAATATGTAAATCTAATGTTTACGACACAAATATACATTATAATTTATTTATTAGCCATTAACGATTATGACATAGAATGTTGAATTTTCTAATAAATTCTGTTTATCTAATAAAAACGCGGGCTTGGTTTGGAGGGACATCGTTTAGTTGCATAAAATAGGTTATGTATACAGTACACATATAGATGCACTTACGTCTTTCATTTATAAAGATGAGGCGCAACTGGTACAACCAAATTTCCCAATTTGTATTCGGTCCTATAATGTCGTACCTTTAGAATTACAACGACGCAAGTGCAAAAAACTGTTAAATTGACTTTATAATCCACAACACTTGAAAAGTGACAAACTATCGAATGCAACATCGACTTTCATGTAAAACTAAATGTGATAGAGGATTGTCGACATATCAGGCCCAAATTCCAAACTCCCGTCTGTCATTGAGCCGAAAACCACAATATCTTTGCCTGACCCGACATTTGACCCTAGATTTCAAAGCGCTAGTCATACCGCACACTAATATAACTATGCCATCGCAGCAGCCATAATTCAGGCAATCAAATACACATGTCTTTTTATAACAGTGAAAACAAAATGAACAACCAACTCCCAACTATACTTGGATATAGTGTATACTGAACATAAATAAACTACCGATTATATCTAGAGTCTCGGATATAAGTGACCTATCATTTAGTAAACGTGTATGCAGTGGCGAGGTAGATCTGTTTTTATTATAATAATCAATCAAATTCTTCTCCTGAGAATCGATTTCACTATCAAATGCTCGCGATCCGTTTATCTTAACGCATCAGTGAGGTGATCTATAATGTTGTGACACATACGTCTGTCTGTGTGTTGTGTGCGAGCAATATTAGATATTATCGGTGCTATTCGTTTTAGAGTTCCGCAGTGGCTTAGAAAGTAGTGACTTTACATATTTGCTCGTTTCTCATAGACAGCAAGACTTTTATCGTGTGAGATTGACTAAGTTAATTCCTTGAGTCGGCAGGTACGAAGGCGTTTTCAAAAGAATTTCCTTCTTGAAGATTTGGAAATATCAGCGCTTGTCTGTTGATTAGTATATTTTTTCCAGGCGGTTGCTAGATCTATATCTTGGCAGTAACAATAATTTGTTTTCGTCGAAAATAAAAACAGATACAGGAAGGATAGCGAACTCCATACAATCAGAGTTAACTTTCCTCTTTGTTAAAAGAAATAATTTATAAATTACATTCGTAACTACATATTTATATCTGACAACTACCTACAGAACCATAATCATTAAATAGATATCCTCTTGACATGCAAATCATAAGCCTAATAAAACGCATCCGGTTTGCGGTGAAAGGAAAGACGTATCAAACGACACGCGGTTATCTGCACATAATCAATACATTATGGCTACTTCCACTATCATTTTATAGACTTGACTACCTTGTCTATGGTATTACGAGACGAGCAGGTCACTCGCATGAGATTTGATGCTGCTTATATACCAGTGTCTAAGAGTAAAAATTATCCAAAGTTAATTCGAAAAGAAAAATATATTCTCTATCGAGAGACGCACTAAATAAATCTTTGTTGTAATAAACAAAACATAAACTTACCTCTTCTTATGACTTTCCATCACATCTCCATTAACATTCCAATTATAATCTCCAGTGCTTATAACTCCTGCTTCCTCCTTGAAAGGGTCAGTTAGTTTGTAAAGTCCGCCTGCAGGCACTTCAGTTACAGAAGGTACGCCATACGATCCTGGTTTTCCACGGGTCTCATGGAATCCAGGAACTGTAGGATGATTACGGAACCCAGCATATCCGTGGTTCCTAGGATTTTCATGACCAGTAAAACTATGTGTTTCAGGGCTTCCATGAAATTCCGGAAATTTGAACCCAGAATTTCCATTAAATCCATAAATCTCTGAGCTACCATAGCCCTCAGGAATTTTATAGAAGCCAGAGTTTCCATTCAACCCAGGGTGTCCATGGGTCTCAGAGCTTCCGTGATACTCGGGAACCTTATATATCTCAGAGTTTCCATTTTTAATAGGGAATCCGTTGACCTCAGAACTGCCATAATTACCAGGAACAGTTACCGGTACCTCTGCTGTGGGTTTGGATTCTAAAATATCAGGTGGCCAGTCTTTGGCCTTCGTGTAAATGGGTTTTTCAAATATGTATGGAAATTTTGTGAACCCTGGAGGAATTTCTTGAAGGGGTTCTGTGGGTAGTTCTTTTTGTGTTATGTAATATTGTTCTTTTGGAGGGCTGAAAGGAAATTTTATATGGATTATTAATGTATTAATAAAGATGATGTTATGTCAGTCGATCGTTGATATGCGTAGTCTATCTCAAAGGAATAGGCAAATGTACCTTGATCCAAAAAGAAAGTTCTAATTTGTTTTTACAGTATAATTCCAATCTACGCATATTTTATTTGACTGAGAATAGAGTTCAGGACGTAGTGGACTAAAATCTACGTTTAAATCGTTGTTATGTCATACGAATGTTAATGATTTTAATAATAAGAGCCTAGTATAGTCTAATTACCTGACAAAATCAGTAGCGGGCTGCTTATGCACTTCCGTGACTGATTCATAAGGTTCCGTAGCTGAAACTTCTTCATCAACAAAACTGCCCAACGGCTGACTTGGCTTGAACACCTTACTATCATTATTCTCTCTAGCTTTTTCCTCTACTACTGTTATATTTCCATCCTTGTCTTTCCCATCTAAATTAGTCTCAGCAAACGCAGCCTCTAATTTCAAGTCGTCACATCAGTCTTGCTTTTCTCTTTAACGGTTTTGAGATTCGTTTTCGTTTCTACAGTTGTTTCTAGGGTCAAGTGTTTTTGATACGGGGTAAAGTTTTGTTACATTTGGCGTTGGTTGATCTTCTAGCATTTCAGCTTTGGTTGTAGCCAGGAACAGCAATATACATATCGCTATCTGAAGCATAGGAATCAAAGAGTTAAAACACACATTCAAATCTGTGTAAATGTGTATTAGTATGTGGATACGTTCTTGTATTGCTCCAAAAATCTCACATTGTACTATCAACGTTTTAAAGTTCCCACAATAAAAACGGAAAGTATTATTAATATGCGACCTGGGGAACGAAGTCACGACCTTCCGGTTGGCATGTTACGCTGTCACCAGACCGCGATAGACAGTTTAAAAGCCATAAATTGTTTAAGCTTTCGCCATTTTATTTTATAGAACCGCCAGATACTTTCTTTCTGTGATCTGAGCAAGCATTTGCTCCGTGAAACAATATACCATTACTCGTTTTCGAGAAAGCAAAGTCTCGTACGGAGGGCTAAGGGCGGGTCAAGAGCCGACCTCTTAACGTGGCGGCCTCTCGCTCGACACGCGAAACGAAAGGGAGAATGAACTCGCCAGATATTCAAGAAACATTAGGGAATTTTAGACGAATATTACATATTGGACTGTTTTATATATCTATACTAATATTATTAATATGAGGTATTGATTGGTCGAATGTGTTAATTTACCGAATTGTTCAGATTGTGAAAATTCTTTCACGTCTTATATAGTATACTAAATTATCCTTTACTGCTATTATAGACTACCTTTATTGTGAGAAGGAAATTTAAGCAAAAAACATACGACTTCGGTTATTATATAAAAAAAATCGTAGGCTGTGGCTTTATTGTGCCCTTGGCATTGTAGTCAGAGCGGCTGTGGTCGGTTACCAGTAGGTGAACATCATTCGATTCATGTTAAAATATTGCTTAGGATAGCAAATATTACACATTACTATTATATGAATACATAGGCTAGTTCCTCAATTTAAAATGTAGTTTTAATGCTTCTGCAAGAAGGCAAAGACTCGAAACCCATCTTACTACTCTGTCCTAATTAGCAGATTTTTTTATTTTGCTTGATTATTGTGAAAACGCAAGTTCCTGCTACTTAATTACTGAGATTTGTATTTAATTGTAAGGTCAGGGTTTGTGTATGTTTTTGACAAGCTCTTGTTTAACTTGCAATATTTGTATGTATTTTCGAGTCAAATCTTGCAAATTAATTTTAAAGCAGTTTTGTATACACGTCATTTTAAATCCAATATAACGGCCAAGATGAGGCCCTAGTATTTTTTTATGCATGCCTATGATATTTACAATTGCATCCAAAAAATATGAATGGGATTTTAAGAATTTGTTGTTAATGTTATATCGTGTAAGGTTTGCCTTATGTTGTTAACTTTGATATTTCCCACACTCTAGCTCTGGTTACGTAAACTATCTAGTGTTAACATTAGCTCTTCTCGTGAGAGGAGACGGCTATTTGTGAATCAGATCTCTTGGAGTAAGATGTCTAAATACTAGAGTATAGATAAGGTGAAGTGATATAGTTTATGGATAAAGTACGTGCATAGGTACTTACTATATTTATAATTATTTTATTCACTATGCTTTTTTCGATGGTCAAAATTATGCCGTCCCACATTATTATACACGCGGTGAAAAACGAATCATCATAATTAGCACACATTCACTCTCACATTCAATTTTAATTTGTTCGGAAGAAACATAAAAAAGAACATTGAGAAGTATAATCAGTTATCTAGTGACTCAATAAAATGAACTCTATTTAATGTCACAACAGATAAATAGGCACTGAGTTCCTCTTCCTTTTTGTTTTACATTCACCAGGTTTTTTGCATAGTTTGACGGCATAATAAAGACCATTAGTGTCTGCTCGCATCGCCAACTACAAGCTTTTAGAGATGACACCAGATAAAGAACTTTTTAACAGCTGATTGTGGATCGCTTAGTGATGTTCGCCCCTCCAATTTCGCCCCTAATGAAATTAAAAGTCAACATTCATTATTCATTGAATTTATTTTTAGAGATTTTGTGTTGCAATATTTTCATAGTTGAAGTTTCAATGATAAATAATTATTTGTTTTATGAAATGTTTATTTCATTTCTTATATTGTATATTAATTCTTAAGTCACTTCACACGAAATACAACATTGTTGGTATAACATAGAAGTGTCTAGAGTCTTCTGTCCCAAAATTTACACATGTAAGAATTGGAGAATTCTCAGGTATGTAGCTTTTCTCACGTTATTTTACTTCACCGTAAAACTGAATCGTAATTTATAAGCAATAAATAACTTTGAAAAGTCAGAGGTTTTGAACCTGCGGGGTTGCCGACCAGGCTATCGGATACTGTCGGCGTAGGACCCGCGACTTCTTATATCACGGAAAGAGCCTCATCCTCTACATCGGTTACTTATATATTA
Source organism: Manduca sexta (assembly GCF_014839805.1). Taxonomy (NCBI): domain Eukaryota; kingdom Metazoa; phylum Arthropoda; class Insecta; order Lepidoptera; family Sphingidae; genus Manduca; species Manduca sexta. The sequence goes on along the minus strand of NC_051125.1, from coordinate 13,806,648 downwards.
TATTGAAGTACTATATAGTGTTCGCAATGTAATAACCCTTGATAAAATATTACGATAAATGGCAGTAACCTTACACTTAACCTAGATCGTGGAGGCAGACCAGGTGGATATGCAAAAAAATAATACAACTGTTAAGTATAGCTTGTTTCATATTCGACTACTCGGTGCATTAGAAATCAGAAAATTATATTCATACGTATAAAATCAGAGTTTTTTTACATTTATACTGATAATGGTGTACGACCCATGTACTTTTTGCAGTTGCTCTACAATTATTAGATCATATGACGGTAGAAGAACACCGCTTGTGCACGTAAATAACCACAGCACAAGAAGAAAGCAATAAACTTTATCTAATATCAATTAAAGGGGACATATACAGTAACCAAGGGGCGAGGCACAAGGGGCGAGTGTAGAGCAGCTCTACGAGCACGCGGTCAGTGACTTACTGTTTAGGGGGAAAGTGAGCCGCTCCATTATGCAATAGTAGCGGGCCGCGTAACAGACGAGCGCGGACGTCCGACGTTTCTAATGCCGCTCACGGTCATGGCAAAATATATTTTAAGAGGATTTTGTAGAGCTGCGTACGCTTGGTAACAGCATAACTGATGATTTCATACAAAAATCTACGATATGCTCGCTTAAAACATTTATACGGAAATAAATATTCCGTAGTGATTTTTTTTGGACATACGGAGTTGTGTTTAACATGTTGATTCTAAGAATATATACGTTTACTAACTACTACTTAAAGAGATGAAAACGTCTTTGCAGTCGTATAAAATATAGGATATTCACACATGTAAACAGCATGCGGCTAGACCTAACAAGTAATATTAGTAATTGCTTTGTTGATGAAGTTATTAAGATTTTTGGATGCTAAAAATATATCTTGTTCTTTATTAGATAAGAAAGGCGACGTGCTCATGGCCACGGATATTCATAGACAGTTTTGCTTACCTATAACTTATGTTAGGTGATACATATAATGCCGGTTTTCCGCCATAGAATTTAAAAATATACTCTAGATAAAAAGAAAAAAACTGTACGGTCAGCTTATAACAATACATATATATAACAACAATACAAATTCCAGCGTGTTGGACTGAGGCCTCATTCCTCTCAGTATTAGAGAAGGTCCGTGCCCAGTAGTGGGACAGTAAATACATGGCTGATATTAATAGACAAATTATTCAACTTGTCAATAATAAATATGTCGGATTGATCGGCGAACAGTTCAAAGTCGTGTGTAATGACAAACGCAAACATTGCATGAACTGCGTTGGAGTTTGTCCGGATGTACTACTTTCCTTTGCTTTTCATACTTTTACGCGTGTAATTATTTCGTAAGAGTTTATAATGTATTCTTTACGTTTACGTTATAATATGTGTTTAATCTAGATAACTGTTTACTCATAATATATATAATTATGTTCAGAATATGAATATGGTTTGTATATTTTTACATATTTACCGCCTCTATTTGAAAGAACTCAAACTTGTCCGTTTGGAAATTGAACTTCAAGGCACACGATTGACAAGCCAAGAACGATGAAGGCCAATATTGCGTTTAATTATGACATTGTGAGGAATTCTGCCATAGGTTAATACTCTGATCAATAATATTTTTTTTAGGGATAAAAGTAACAAATTTTATGTATATAATGTATACAATCAGCCCTGTATTATATACTGTTCCACAGTTGGGCACGGGCCTCCTCTACTACTGAGAGGGAATAGGCCTTAGTCCACCACGCTGGCCTGGTGCGGGTCGGTACTTAACACACCCTCGAAAATTTCTAATAGAGAATTTCTCAGGTATGCAGGTTTCCTCACGATGTTTTCCTTCACCGTTAAAGCAAGCGATAAATTCACAAAGAATACACACATGATTTTTTTAGAAAAGTTAGAGGTGTGTGCCCTTGGGATTTGAACCTGCGGACATTCGTCTCGGCAGTCCATTCCACAACCAACTAGGCTATCGCCGCTTAAAATTTAATGTAAAATTTTATGTTACATTTGTATATTATTTGTGTAGGTTAAAAGAGTACTCCCCTCTCGGTAGACAACGGCTTGGCTGTACCACTGGCTATGCTAAGTCCATGGCGACGGATGCTGCTTACCACCAGGCGGTCCGCTCGCTCGTTTGTCTACTAAGGCAATAAAAAAGGCGTTCTTGTGAAAGTGTAAGATTCTGCAGAGATAACTATCGTGGGAATATGTATGTGATATGAGGCTTTAAAATCAGTTACACTGTTAAACTATGTCGCACATGGATATTACGACATTTCCTAAAAAGGCTAACCGCAAACAAATCCTTCATCCATTTCCAAATTAATCTTTCAATATATATGTGCTGAAATAGCATATTACCTTATCTTTGACTAAACATTTGAGAAACTTAAAGCCTTTACGAATAATGACGCATCATCAACACACCGTCGCGTCCGGTTCGTGACTGATGCGACTTGTGACGCTTTGTTTGAGTGCAATGTAAAGAAATTTATTGATTTTAAACGTGGGCATATTGTTTTATACCAATGATAACATGAATCTAGAAAGAAAATTTATTGATTTCATTAGAAGAATACACACACAACCAAAATTAAAAAGGAATAATTTTCTTTTATAATAAAATTCAAGTAGTTAATGTTTTGTGTAACTAATAATTTAAAAGTGAAATGCCGAATGACTTTTAAAATAGAAAGATAAATTTAATAGAGAAGTTTATAATTAACTTTTTCGTGGCTCGCTTAGCCAAGACATTAAATTTGCGTGTTTACGGATTATAACCTTATATACTACATAATAAGTTATAGTCAACGGTTTAAATTTGCAAACATTCAGCTACCTGTACATATTTGAAAATAAAATTTTGACAAGTCATGACGGGTTAATTCGTAGACTTTCTTACATCGCCACTTCCTTACTCAGTGCCTGCAACACACTGACATAACAATGTTTAGGCAGGTCAGTGGTCAGTATCAATAGCTATTTTATATCGCGGTATGTCCACTGTAAACGTGATGAACTCATAGTATTGTATGGCCAACATTCTTGTGTGAAAACCGAAATGCAGTAACTATATTTGTATAATATACCTCGGTGGCGTAGTTGTACAGTGCGCGGCACGATTCAGCTCTGTGGTCCCAGGTTCGAATACTTGGTCGGGTAAAGTGAGATATGTTTTGTGCCCAGAATCAGCCCGAGGTTAGGTATTTGTGCCCACGATAGGTTCGCCACTTATCCCATCATGGGACGGAATACAGGCGAAAAGGGTGCTTTATCTTGTTGGCGATAGGCTCGCACCTTATCACATCACAGGACGAAATATATAGACGGAAAGCGGGTGCTTTATCTGCCTACCCATACATGGATAAAAGTGAGAAGAGTGTGTGTATTTTTATAATACTTATATATAGTTAACATAACGAAACAAGCATTTTGCTTATTTGGTTATTTGCCACAGCGCCTCCATAACGGTATTGTTATTCTAAATTATGCGTAAA
>NC_051125.1:13781476-13802639 GCF_014839805.1 Manduca sexta | reverse complement strand
ATTGTAAAATGTAGACATTGTCACTAACTTGGGCGACCAACACCTTAGTCTCTCTTGAGACTATGCTAGCTGCAAAGTCTTCGAATAGAAAACAACGCGATAAAATCGTAAAAAAAAATTGATTTACTTATAAGTTTTATGCTAAATTATGATATAAATATAATATTAATACGAGCCTTTTATCATATGCTGTGCTAAGCACGGGCCTACTTCACTATTAAGAGGGTTTAGGCCTTAGTTCCAAAAGCGGCGATAGCCTGGTTGGGTGTGGAACGGACTGCCGAGACGAATGTCCGCAGGTTCAAATCCTAAGGGCACACACCTCTGACTTTTCTAAAAATCATGTGTGTATTCTTTGTGAATTTATCGTTCGCTATAACGGTGAAGGAAAACATCGTGAGGAAACCTGCGAGAGTTCTCTATAGGAATTTCGAAGGTGTGTGAAGTCTACTAATCCATACTAGGCCAGCGTGGTGGACTAAAGCCTAATTCCTCTCGGTAGTAGAGGAGGCCCATGCTCAGCAGTGGGCGAGTATATAATACAGGGCTGATATTATTATTGTTATTATTAGGCCTTAGTTCACCACGGTGGCGTAGTGAGGGTTGGTAGACTTCACATACCCTCGAAATTCACATGGAGAATTCTCAAGTATATAGGTTTCCACGGTTAAAGCGAAGATAATTGATAAATAATTGGTACATAACATACCTTCGAATAGCCAGAGGAAGCCTTGAACTTTGAACTTGCGGACATCGTCTTCGAAGACCGTTCCATTACAACTATCGACGCTGTTTTTATTCTGGTATTAAAGGAGTATAAACTAATTTATTGTTGGTTTTATTCCAAAAAAGATCTTAATCTTTTTTGGAATAAAACAACAAATTACCTGATTTACCATTATACTTATATAATGGCATAAAACACAATACCGATAATTTCTTAATGTCTATTGATTTCAGACAGATAATGGATGAAGTTACAGAACTACATACCAGCCCCAAGTAATACTTAGCACCGCTTCGCATTTACATAATACGTGTGAACGGCATGGCCACCTCGGTACGTAGTTAACCGCACTCAATTGGCTCGAACAATCATTGATTCCCTTTGATTAAATTCCCGATAGCGAACGCTGATTACAACGAATTACAGTCACTTTGTAATTTGTTGTTTCCCACCACAACAAAAGTTTCCGACAGTGAATCACAATTAATTCGGTTTACCACGGTGAAAAATCAAAGCGTAAAACGGTAATGCCTTTTGGATATGCGTTTTGTAGTTCGAGGAATCGAAACGTAGATTCGCTCTAGAAATCTTGAATTCATAAGTTATACAATCCTTCGTTTTATATTTCAGTACAATTCAAATATTTTATTAAATTTGCACCCATTAACTGTAAACTGAAATAGAAATTTCTTATTACTATAAACACCTATAAAATAGATCCAATTGGAACTAATTTCCTATAACAAATGTTTTCTAATATTAACTCCACGTCACAAATTGGGTCGCTGCACACACCACTAACCTCATTTTATTGTTTATAAATCTACCAGGGCTTGATTGCCGCAGCGCAATAACACGTGAGTGCGATTCATAATTTTGTAACTAAGTAGTGCACTAAAACGCTTTGCTAATTACTGTTACATTGCTCTGTAACCGGGAGACGCTGCATTGCGGAGTTTCAAGCAATTTTCACTAATATCCTTAAGACAATGTCGGGCGTATTCCTATCCAGTAGATAATATTTCGAATTAACATTGGTACAATGCTTTTGTATGCGTACGTGCTTCGAAACATAGCTATGTATTATGTTTACTCGACTAATGTATTGTTATATGTTCCTATAATGAAATACGAATAAAAAAAACTAAGTCTGTCTACTGTAATTCAGTCTGTTCCGAGATTCATTGAAAGAATTTCTAAAAAGCCTATTACTTTGTTTGCATTACATTAAAACCTCATCTAGATGCGAGACACCCACCACAAAGGCAGACTCAATACAATTCAGTTCTTATGAGGATTCATTTGTTTGTACTTCAATTATTTGCATTATCTTATATATTTAACTTTGTTTTTATTTTGGCGATATAGAATGGTACAAAATATGTTTATATACGTATAGTCAACATCTCAATATATAGAAAAATAGCACGATACAACTTACCCCTGTTGCAACAAACCCCTATTCCCCAACTTGACTAGCACTTCTGTATTCGATTCCCAAGCAGTTCAGTATACAGTCGGAAAATACTATAAAAAAACAGACCTTTCGGAGAACAAGGCGGACAAAAAAATAGAGTGAATACTTATATTATGACACTGACACTCACGCCTTTTATCCCTGAAGGGGTAAGTAGAAACACTACTAATGCACCCATTTTCCATCGTTTTTATTCCATCCCATGATGTGATAGGGGGCGAGCCTACCACCATATTAAGAACAAAATTCATTCTATTTCTAACTGAGCTTATAAAAATATTTATAAATCAATTGTATTTATTTTAAAAGATATTATTTTAAGGAATATTAAATGTAATTTTAACTTATATTTTACTTAAAATACATTTTTAGATTTCATAAAATAAAGGTATTAGATATCCCTTTTCTCATAGTAAATCAAGATTATTGTATAGCGTAGGCCAACCGCGTTGATCCGATTAAAGGAAACATGTGCGCTAGTCAGGCAGGCGGTATTTAAATCAATACATGGTTATGTTGTGGTTAATACTCTGTATGCTTTGTTAACATCTATATTACGAAGAATATCCTTATTAAAACTTTAAAAGAAACTAAGCATTGAATATGATAGTAAAACTAATAACATTTCCACAATTAGAGGCATTTCAGCCATTTAAGAATTATTTCCCAAAAAGCTATGGAAGAAGCACGACCATTGACACCACGTTTCAATCTCAAAGTAGCCCCATGATGATAGAGGACTTTCCTGTCACTGTATTAAATATAAATTCTGGAGCAACTCAGGGAGTTTCCCAAATCGAAAATCATCAAATTTTTCATATAGGATACACATTTTTTCTTGTGTCTTAAAATATATCGCACCTCTAGGTAAATACCCGAATCTTGATGTTGCATTTGTACTTTGTCCCTTCAAATGTTGTGGATTATATAGTTCATTTAATGATTTTTTGCACTTGCGTCATTGTATTTCTAAAAGGGTGATATGCAAAAGCCCTATTGGTTGTATATTAGGTTATTTTTGGCGTTTATAATCGTCTCAAGGGTAGAGCAGAGTGAGGCAGCTACTCGAGGCAGTTTAACCTTAACGTGGCCAGACATCTTTGCAAATCCCCACACTTTAAAATTTGTGGCTGCACATGACGCAATTTAATTAATCCTCCTTATTTAAATAATTGAATATAATTATAAAATTTCAATTTTAGTAGCAACTTAGATTTTCATGAAATCAATCAACTTCGTAAATAAGTTTTTTTTTTTTCAATTTGCTATTAAATTTAAGTGACTATACCCAAATAATTTTAACACATTTCCACAACAAGATAGTTATATACTATTTTCGGAAATTAAACTCTATTTTTCTATTTAAATAACTTTAGAACATTTGACCTAAACCTGTAGCGTCCCGATTCTCACTTGGTTACTCATCCACCACGCCATAGATCTATATTTATATCACAATAACAATAAAAATATTTATAAACTACCCTCACGCCTCGACAAGTTACGGAACAGTATCATTTCCTCAAATTCCGGAAATTTCCTCCCTATTAAATTACTGAATTATCTTATAAAAATAATAAATTCTTTCCATCCTGCGAACAATAACTAATATCGTGAGCGATAAGGGTTGCCAAGTTCCACATTGTTGCCACTTCTTTGTCCGGGTCACCCGTGAACTTCGCGTACGTGGGCCACTGCACAATGTCTCCGTAAAAAAAGACCTCGAACTTTTCCCACTCTTGCAAACTTATGCGCCCCGCTTATGTTAACTTTATGTTCTTGCGATTAAAAATTATAGAAAGTAATTTATTGTGTTTACGTTCTATGTTTTTAAGATTTACTTAATAGGTATAATTAGGTAATAAGACCGATTAAATAGTAATTCTGATCTAAATATTACGTATCATGATATTATGTAGGCATCAGTATTACTTTGTCTATTTTCCAGTTTACCACATACCTTGACTGCTGTCGTTCTTCTGTATAAATATCTATATTTTTTTTAAATCTTAGGTAAATTTTCATACAAAACTTGAAGAGCTCGAGAATCATTTGTTAGGCATATTAATTGTCCGTCATCACCACTAATACATCGAACCTGCAGCATAATAAAGTATATTATACAAAGTAACGTAATAAACTGCTTCTAAAAAATGCGACGACTACCTAATTTTTGAAATATTGGTGGAACACAGCACTTATGTAATAATAGTAATATCAGCTCTGTATTACTGTCCCACTGTTGGGCACGGGCCTTCTCTACCACTGAGATGGATTAGGCCTTAGTCCACCACGCTGGCCTAGTGCGGATTGGTAGACTTCACATAATTTTAGAAAAGTCAGGTGTGTGCGACCTTGGGTTTCGAACCTGCAGACATTCGTCTCGGCAATCCGTTCCACAACCAACTAGGCTATCGCTCGCAGTGCCATAACCTGACCAAAATAATTTTGCATCAGTTTCTACCGTCGCCGCCTGCTTAACATTAACCATCTCCCGCATAACTGGTAATTTATATGACTAGTTAAAACAGAGTCAGTGTTATTATTGAGTTTTCTGCGGTCAGAACGATCGTCCTTACTTTTAATCCTCTACGATCAAGAATACTGATCATAATAGGTGAGTTTATAATATGGCCTTTTAATATCGCAAGCTTATCTAAAATAACCAAATATTATATTTATATCCAGCCAGATAGCGACCACCGTACACAAGCTGCTAAACCTAGTCAGTTCTTATTTTTCCTCCTTGCAATCTTATTTTTGTTCCTGTATGATCAGCTTATGTTCCAGGATAAGTTATCGGCCAGTTCCAACAGGCCGGCATAACTGTGTCGACTATGAGGAATTAAGCCTTATCATCTCTCGTCAGTCGGCACCGTATTGGATGTCCACTTACCATCGGGTGCTGTGGGGTCAATTTGCCGACCTCGTATTTAAAAAATCACACATGAGATCCTAAACAAAGACATGATGAAATAAATAGTCCAATTCGCCCCAATTTGATTACTGCAGGGCATCTAGTTCAGTAGAGCAATATAGCGGCTGGTAGTATAATTTTGTTAACAAGTTATCATATCTCCTTGCTATCTTAGTTTCTAAGCGCATCAGTTATTCACGTATGTTATAAACTTTCGTAACTTCTTGAATAATCTACTAATGAGGACAATGGAGTCACTCGATTTAAACAAGTTTTAGTTTTTCATGAGTAGCGTAAACCTAGTGGAGGACACACTGCCGACGAAGGTCTCAGGTTCGAACATCATGAGAAAACCTGCATACATACCTGTAAATATTTTAAAGGTATACGAAGTTTGCCAACCTACATTAGACCAGCGTGCTAAAGCACCAAATCATTTCACTAGTAGACATGACATGTGTTTGGCTATAATTATTGTTTGCAATTTTTATTACAAGATATTAATGAGGGTTCTATTCGTAAATTCATTGGAATTCATGAGCAATTACGAGATAAAACTGCCACGTCATCATATTTTATTTTTAGTGAACCGTCTCAAATTCTGGAGGACTCAGAGACCGTTCAAAACACACCCTCGTCGTCAACGGTAGCGTGACGCCACCCACGCTGCCGTTCATCCCCGACGCCACACCGACGTACTTACCACCCAAAACGACACCAGCCGACCTTCGCAGTAAGTATAATGAATATAGTATAAGAAGCAAATAAATCCAAGTCACTTCATCTTTCTAACGCCGAATGCACACTGCGTCGACTCTTTTTTTGCGGGCAAACAAAATGTTTTATCGCTATCATCACTTGGGGGGTGAGTAGAAAAGTTATGTTGGTTTCCCCGGTCTCACGGTCCAATGTCGACGCTCTGTATAGCATCATTCGAGCATTGGACCGAATCCCTAACCCCTGTATACCCCGCATCGGCATACCAAACAAGACCCTCGGTGGCGTTCTTCGGCGTATACGGGACGGCTGCGGGGGATCATGACATTGCTTCCATCAGGATATTTTGTTTTATACTTCTTCCACACGGATTCGATATTGTCAATGAACTTTTGATATTACTTAGTTTGTAAAAGTATTTTTTACCTGTGTTGTATTAGCCACCTTTTAGGATTGCCTACTTTCGACCGCTATGGAATAGTAATAACTATTAAAAATAGAAGTACCTACAAGCCTCGGTTTACAACATACACTGATAGTGATCAGTGTATGTGTAGTGACACATTCATGTAAAATTATCAATAATGCACATTACCATTATTTTCTAAGACCGTCAAACCATCTGGTGAAGAAAGATCACATGTCCCCGAGATAGAGCATGTGAGGGAAACTCAATCCACTACAATAAATTTACTAAGCGTTTATGAGGGTAGAACGGTATGCGGGAGACGCATAAAAGTGCTATAATTTTATATGCAACAGATACGGGCGCGACTTTATTACATATTGCTGAGTACTTGCCTCAAGCCAGAAGCGTAAAAGGTGCTGTTCGCTGAATTGAAATAGAAATAAGACAGAAAAAAAATATCGAACAAGAAACACGCTATATTCTAAATTCAAACGAAGTCAATGTAATTTTGTTGATAAAATTACGGAGATCAAAAACAATTTCATTATATCGTGCCTAAATAATTTATAACTCAAACACACCTGAGCTCACTTTAAACATCAAAATTTGAACAAATATAAATCGCAAGTTCATAACCATAATACGCAAAGGGGACAGAGCGTTAGCTAATTCCAACTTATCCATTTTTTCCATCGTATAAATCCGAATTCCGCAAGTTTTAAAAGGTGATAATAAAATTCCATCGCATCGAGAAGTTGACGCGGGCCTGAACCCTGCCATCATAACTGGGTTAGAGAAAAATGAAAACTTTCGCAATATGGCCATGGACGAAGTTTGCTATGCACAGTCAAGTAATAACAGTTCCCAGATAATATATTTGCAAATTTGCCAGTGAAACTCGCCCACTTGTCTACACCTTGCTGGTATTTTAAGCCAAAGTTAGATTAGAAATTGATGTCTTGTATAATGTACGCGTCATTGTTGAAGACTAACGTAGTTCATTCGTCTTCAGTGCTTCGTTTATTCTCGAGTTACTGCTAACAGTATTTTAAGCCGAGACTCCATTTCACATGCTTAACACCGTAGATCATGACGTTAATAAATCTCTCCTCTGTATTAAAAGTTATGAGCGAGTTTATAACTCCTCCAAGAGTTAACTAGAACAAAAGAACTGAAGTTTACATAAATAATGGTGTGAACTACCTGTTAACTGAAACAAAACTATTATTTTATTTTAAAATATTTATTTGGAGACGAATTTTTTTTTTATAAGCTTCTGACTGAAATTTTATATTCATAAAAAAACTGCACAGTGAAATCCCCCTTTTACTATTACATATACTTAGATAAAATAATATCTTAAAAATAAACCATACATATTGATAACCATTTTAAAAAATTAAGGTATTTTTTAGAAGTAACCAGCGTATGTAATAAGTATTATACTAACTTCCCCAAATTGCAAGTTATATTATGCAAAGGAAAATGGAAATTTAAAAAAAATCATTCAACTCGTCTAAGTGATAGGACCAAGCTGCAGCTACAACACAAACGTACCAGCTTGAAACCTGCATTACTACTGTCTTGCCCTAAGCTATTGCAAAAAAAAACGTGTGATACATTTATCAAAAGAAGCTATCATTATTACGACAAGACGGGACGGTTCTTACGTAGCATTAAAAATATTATATTGTAACATCAAATTGCAAATAGTAACTCCAAAATAGTTTTTGTATATCAATTTTACATTTTATCAAAAAGTTAATACTTATTAATTTTTCTTTTGTAACTATATTGTCAGTGGCTTTGTTCTGTTATTTTCCGTAATAATCTCAATTAGAGTATATAATTACGGAAGTGAATATAGATTATAATCAGTAAGGTAATGTCTATGTATAATTTTTCTAGGATTGAATTATCTGCTATGCCTTTCATAAATAAATAAATAATACTAAGGAAAGTTAATAAAAAATCTCTTATAAAAACTTCATCACAGTGGTCAATATCAAACATTTTATCGCACAAAAACACACAAATCAATACTGCAAGCAACAATCCAGTATGCATAATAATTTAATTAAGTTACTTCATCCAACAACACGTCTATTCCCAAGCGGTCGTGTCGCAGAAAACAAATGTTATTAACATAATTAGATAATGAAAATACAGCCCTAGTATACTGGGACACGCACGTTGAAACTGGCGCTTGTAACAGTCGGATCTATTGTAAAACAGGGGAACTAGTACCGTCGAACCACCGCGGAGAAGTTTGTTACCAACCTTATTTATATATCTGCAATCCGCAAATACAAAGTCCTTTCAAATTCCCACTACTAACTTTAAACTCTATAGGTAACGTATCTGTTTTAATGAGATGTCATTATAATGGTACTTGACAGTGAATTAATCACTGCTTTGTGGATGCGGTACTTTGGCATAATTATTGTGATAATTATTTTCAAAAACGCACATTAATAATTTATATTTAATGTTGGTAAATTATTTGAGATTTCGTGTTTACAGAACATTGTTTGTTATGGTAATTATTCAGACAGAAGCCAAGACAACGTCAACTAGATCTCATACTGCCTATCAATTAGTCGAGCAAACACTGCGTTGGGACGCCATAATCGTCATAAGGAACAGTACTAATATATGTTAATTGTTGTAGTATTTAGATTACAGTTACCCTACGAGGAAAACAAAACGTACGTACATTGTACTAGTTCAGAATTAAATAATAAATATAAATACCGTATTTCTATAATCCACAAAACATAAAAATTGAGAAATCACTACAGAAAATGGTATTAATGGAAACTAAACATTCTAGTCCGATATATTTTAGGCTCGTAATGAACTCAAGCTATTGAGAATTAACCAGTGAATTATTTAAGTACTAAAAATTTTATTACACTACAGTTCAACTAACAAGCAATGAATGTACCTTTTTTTCACAACTTCTTAGTAAATCTAACATGAAGGTATAACCCAACCACATACAACAGGCACATTCTAATCTATGCTCCCAAATAACCGGTAATAAAATGAGTACTATTTACAATAATACAATTTACCTTATACTTATAAAAACAGTCCCTCAAAGTAATAAACTTCATTATATCTTCCAAATTAAACCAATTTACAGTGGAAAAGCTGATACAGCACATGATAATAAAGTTAATGACAGAGTTGTTAACGAAACTACGTAGACGTGAAGACAAAAAGCAATCAAATTGTTAACATGTCGGCAGTAGAATTTTTAATTTACTTCATACAACAACGCGCGGGCGTTTCGCACGTTTCCCAATAAACGAAAAGCTTATTTCACTCACGCCTGACTTTGAAGCATCCTTCGATTGGGAAACTGAAAAATATTTCCAATATTTTGCTGGTGAAGAATTTTCGTTTCTATTCAAAAGTATGTGCGAACGGTACACCAGGTACAAACGAGAGGAAATGAATTTTATTTAGCTTTAGTACCGGCATTTCAGTCTCATCATGTTAAAGTCACATTACGTTTACAGTTCACTGGCGGTTCTTTAATGTCACATGTTAATATTACATCATTTTGTTTACTGTGCATGTTGGTTTATTTGTTTTGAAACACGGCACTACAGTGGTGACTATTTGAAATAGAAGCACACTTATAAAATCTGTGTTACAGTTAGATACAGAACTTTTTTTTTATTTTGCCGTACATTGACGATATAAAATGTAAAGTTCAGTAAGGTAAATTTTTTAGAGGTATAGTTGATTATAGTATTTTACATCATACTAAGGAAACTTTGTATGATACTAACATATAATAATATAATAATATCAGCCCTGTATTATATACTTGCCCACTGCTGAGCACGGGCCTCCTCTACTACTGAGAGGGATTAGGCCTTAGTCCACCACGCTGGCCTAGTGCGGATTGGTAGACTTCACACACCTTCGAAATTCCTATAGAGAACTTCTCAGATGTGCAGGTTTCCTCACGATGTTTTCCTTCACCGTTAAAGCGAACGAGAAATTCACAAAGAATACACACATGATTTTAGAAAAGTCAGAGGTGTGTGCCCTTGGGATTTGAACCTGCGGACATTCGTCTTGGCAGTCCGTTCCACACCCATATAGGCTATCGCCGCTCTACTCATACTAACTTACTTATATCAAACTTTAATACAAGTATTGTACATAGAATGTAACATTTCCAAAAGATCACTTTCTTACACCTAAAATCCATCTAACCAACTCATTACTAAAACTATTTACAGTAAAGCCATATGAGTCGATATCTCATACTTACTCCACTTTAAATGTTGGAGTGTTTACCTAAGCAAGGACCTATGAATAGCTTGCCTTTTTGATGCAAATTTAATGAGGCAACGTGGGGAGGTCTTTTAAAACGACTGACCATTACTCGAGACAAGAGCCGTCTGGATTCAGTATCCACGCGTGGACTTGAACGCTTTTATCTTTGCCATCTGGAGATGATACATTTTGAATTATATGAGACCCTAGTAGTTTGATTAGTTTGACGATGGCCACTATTAGTGTTTTCTTTTTTTTATTTATACCTCCAAAAATATTTTATACATTACTTAGGACGGAAGATCTTCAAATATTAAATATAATTATGAAACGAATCTAAACTATCACTAAGGGCACCCACATAAGACAACAACCCGGTGGCCGCAGATCGCGCCATTTACTTTTTTTGGTCATAACACTCTTTTAAAAAAAAAACATATAATCTATCTCTAAGGAGCTACTTTTCTTCTTTTACAAACCACTAAAACGCTCATCAACATTACATGCTATGCATAAAAAACTCTAACCAACAACAATTCATCGGGTGGTTGATGTAAGTAAATAAAGCATGAGTATAACAGAATCCTGCAGTTTCAATCTATAGAATCTACCTGCCCCTATCGAATACAGATATAATATTATCTACATAAAATAAATTACATAGTGTTATAACACTAAGCGTATGCTGAGGCCGTACTGATTAACATAGACATGTCATTTTGTTGCCATAATCCATCACATGCACCTGCGTCGCAACGTGTCGCTCGATACATTACAAAATCTGCGTTGCACTGTGTTTCAGTCGGCTATCCTGCACATTTCTAGCCCGATAGTATATCTAAAAAAATAGACCTCTTGCATTTTCTTTCTTTAAGTCTCTTCGATTTGTCCTAATAGTAAAATATGTTGTAACTCGTCGACATAAGGCTTTCAATTGCTAGCCCGTACAACAAAATCAAAGGCGAAGAGATTACCAATGACTATCTACATAATTTTGATGACAAGACATCTTAAATTACTCTTGAAAAGCCCATCGTAATTTATTCCTACAAATTGCGTTTTGATTCCCTTTGAATACAACATCGACTACAACTGTTTAGTTTTGGTCATCCTTTTTCGCATGTTAAATGGAGTATTTTTAAAAATACAATGTACATTCGTATGGGAATAAAATAAACAATACGCCTACCAAAATACATTCATATTTTTATTAATACGTAAACAATTGGGGCTCACGGTTCGCCGATATTAACATATTTTCTGATTCTAATATCATGACGAATGTT
The DNA here is from genome assembly GCF_014839805.1 of Manduca sexta. NCBI lineage: Eukaryota > Metazoa > Arthropoda > Insecta > Lepidoptera > Sphingidae > Manduca > Manduca sexta. The sequence continues at coordinate 13,790,807 of NC_051125.1, read as the reverse complement.
TTCCAGGCGCGTTGCTCAATATATTGTGCTCGCTATTTTAATGTTGGGCAAAATATTGTACACTGATGGGTTAGGTTTTGTTGGATCATTTCATGGTTGGCAGCATTCGGATCCAATTATGTTTTTAATATTGAAATATGCTCTTTATTGGTTATATTATTCTGATAATAATTCCAACACTACATATACATATTAGAAGTTACTCTCGCTCTCTATCACATCATGGGACAAAATAGTCTAACAATGTAAAAGTGACCATAATCCTATAAAAGACGATATAACAGTTGTAGCCGAACTCAAGCCTCTAATATCAAAATACAGTACATTGATTAATTTCTGCGAGATCTACAAAAATAAAATTCAACTTTATTGAACAAAGTATTTTTTGTGTTGACGCGAATGCTAGACGTTGAATTAAAACAATATTTTTTTTGGATTTTATCGCGTCTTATTTTTATTTTTTATTGTATAAAATATAGAGAGATATTAGTCCAACACCTGAGGTGTGACTGGCTATGAAGACTGCAGTCTTTGAAATATCGGAAGAAAAATATAATACAAAAAACCGCGACAAAATCCGAAAATTAATTTTATTCCGATATCTCTAGGACATCATAAGTTCTAACTATTGACTATACAGCATAAAAGTCTATGGTTTATAACGATATCTAGTATAATATTACTTAATGAAATATAAAATTGAAATTTTCCGTAGGTTATGACTTTTACGCCTCACTATAACATTTTTTATTACATTAAAAAAAATATAGGATCATTTTGACATTGCGATAATAAATTAAACTATATATTTGTCTTCATGAAAGCAATACTTTCCCATGTGTTATTCTACCCATATATGTACTACAATAAAATGTGTAAGTTTCGAACAAAATAAATACAAATAAAAAGTGATCTAAATTATTCACGTCCTAAGACACACGGCAACACCATACTTTCGATCAGAAATACATTTACACACTACATTCGCACTAAACTACAAAATGAAAAAAAAATCAAACAAATATAAACGGGTTTTCTTTGCGAAAATATTCAATATTAGATGATTTTGGCGCAATATATAGGTAAAGACGAGTACTTATATGGTTTAATTTAGTAACTCAATTTTAAAATGCCCTGTATAGTCAAAAAACTGCTAATCACGATGATCACAAGTCAGGACAGTAACGAACAGATAATGAATAATTAGTCGGCTAGACTCATTTGTACCACCCCACATGTTGCGGTCTGAATACGGAGGGGAATCGAGCGGACGTCACATAAAACCAGTATTTTGGATAAGCTTCGAGTCACTGCATATTGATGTACAGAATTAAAAATAAAAATTGTCAGTAATATTATTTGAAAAACAAGAAAAAAAAACGACAGTCGGCGCACTAAATAACTTGGCATTATTTGCGATATTGAGTTTTATACATATTTGGAATCAGCACTTTTATTTTATATTATTAAGTCTGCGAATCAATATACATTTGCTCATGGAATGTTTAAATCGAAATTTTAAGACGAAAGGTTTTAATATCAAACACCAATTAAATTGAATAATAAAATAAAAATGTAGATTAAACATGTTTTACAGCGATATAGGGCATTTAATCGACTAATATTAAACTTTTTTGTGTAGCTCAATAATGCGTTATTAAAAAGATACAAATATAAATTCAGTGATATCTATAACACAGCAGACATTGGAGGTTATATCACGCCTCATAAACAATTTCAATGTAAATGTATTAAAGGAGACACAGCCGTCGCAGTTTGCACTTACGAAATGAATAGCCACTCAGACTTCTTGCATACATTCACAGATAAAAAGCGAGGATACACGCATGCAAATAAATAACGCAAGAATACCCAATCTGAAAAAATTCTAAGTCACTATGTCAACTGTGAAATTAATTAAATATAACTACGTAAATCAAATGAGTTCGCAGCCGGCATTCATAACTGGGTATTTAAGACATTTGGAGCGGCCCTAACAAGGGTGCTCAACTATTCACAGATGAATGTTAAACCCCTTTCATACTTTAACTTGTTCGTTAAAACACGCAAACATTCCTTTAACGGTGTACAGGGAGAAAACGAGAGCTATTTTATGCGATCAAAAGCGACGTCTCAGTAATAAGGTTGTTACTAAATACCTACTATTAGTAAGATTTTTTTTTTAAAACGGTTAATTGGTGTATAAAAATGAAAAGAAAACTCGTTTATGGCGAAAAAAGATCTCATTAAAGCAACCGCTATTCAGATTCATTCAAGTAATGTTAAATGTGAAATAAATGTGCAATTTTGTTCATTCAATTTTATCAATAACTTCGGTTATTGGAAAAACATTGGCGGAATTTAACATGGCCGTTGAATACATTAAATCAAAAGACCGAGCGTTTTTAAATCTGACAACTATTGGAGTAAATATTTGCAGATGTAAAAGTAGGAAACATTGATGACTGCACAAAATCATTGCTCGTGAAAAATACTAAATAACAAATGCATAAGCTATTTCTGCTTTATGCACAATCATACGAGTACACGGAGTTATAAAAGTCTGAGCTGCATGAACGGTTGAGAGACGAAGACACCAGTGCTAGTGTAGAGTTGAGCCGTGATTTTGTGCATGCGACTCAAAGAATAACCTTGCGTCTTTCACAAAATCAGAATTGCTATGAATGGAAATTTTAAGACCCTTATGAGTAAGTAGTATGCTGTGCGACGTCGTCTGCTGACTGCGAAGAGCGTCAACGTAACTTGCTAACGACTTGATAATTATTAGTAATGTGTGTGATTCAAGAAAGTTATGCATTAAGTGGAGGTATTAGATTTATTGCTAAAATAATTTATTTAAATGTCGTCATGTTGAATGTTTATTGTTTAAGTTACATTCGGATACTACAATATTGTACACTTTATAATAATAATAAATAATAATATCAGCCCTGTATTATATACTTGCCCACTGCTGAGCACGGGCCTCCTCTACTACTGAGAGGGATTAGGCCTTAGTCCACCACGCTGGCCTAGTGCGGATTGGTAGACTTCACACACCTTCGAAATTCCTATAGAGAACTTCTCAGATGTGCAGGTTTCCTCACGATGTTTTCCTTCACCGTTAAAGCGAACGATAAATCCACAAAGAATACACACATGATTTTTTAGAAAAGTCAGAGGTGTGTGCCCTTGGGATTTGAACCTGCGAGCTTTCGCCTTGGCAGTCCGTTCCACACCCAACTAGGCTATCGTCGCTTTTACTATCCCTAAACTGGTATATTGATAATTAAATTAAGGTCCGAATAACAGACATTTACCTAGACAATTCTGTAAATAAAAATCTCTCACATTCAATAATCGGCAGGCTTTTGCTGTAGGCCATATCGAATCGGCGCGCATTTATCAGTTACCGTGAAAACACGACTAAAAAGCGAAGTGACTGCCCTTCACGTTTCCCTTGTACATCGGGCTATGTGTATACATATTCATTGTGTTCACTATACGCCTCCAGACGACGGGTCGCTCGCTGTAAAACAACAGGAGAGAATTCTCTTTTTAATTACAAGCTGGGCTCGGACGCGCCTGGCACGGTGCTTAGATCTTTTTATAACCCCTACCGAACACTTAAAACGTTCAATTATGAAATTTATATACAATAGCACAGGGTCCATTTTGTGTTAACGGAATCCCGAAACAAATGCATTTTAAGTTCCAATTGCAGTTCGAGAGGTATTTTCTCGAAGCAACCTAATGATGCGAAGATGCTGAATAACTGCAAAGCGAATTACGTACCTAATAAAAAACTGATAATTACCTGAAACAAAAATAAACAAGGTTATTGAGACACGAAGGTCTTTTCTGTAGGTGGAGTTGAATGTAAAGAAAACAAATGAAATGACGGCACGTGTTTGTACAATTTACACTCCAAGTATTTCGTATCGCTAAGTGTTTTTCTAACGCCTTATATGTTTCATTATCAGACGTTTTCTAGTCTGGAAACCGTTAGAATAAACTCGCTAATCTAACTAGGAATCGTTTAAAAATTATAAAAAACTGTTTAATATACCAACAATAAACAATACTATATAATCAACTAGCGACCCGCCCCGGCTTCGCACGGGTGCAATGCTGATTATTTAATGGATGTTATTATTATACATATAAACCTTTCTCTTGAATCACTCTATCTATTAAAAAAAACCGCATCAAAATCCGTTGCGTAGTTTTAAAGATTTAAGCATACATAGAGACAGAGAAAGCGACTTTGTTTTATACTATGTAGTGATTACACAAATGATAACATACATATTGTTATACTTATACTATAATATATCAACCTATATCTAAAATATCTAATTAACAGGAAGCTAAAATGATAACTCCAGTGCATTTACTTCACAAACTACGCGATCCGTATGGCGTAAGCCGGGCTAATGTAAAATGTTGACGCAGCAGGTTCAATTCAGTAAGCAACAAGATAGAGGTTCGGAGTTTGAACACAAATTTAATTACAGATTTACCCGCCATGTAGTTGCGTCGACAGCCAGCGTACCCGTGTTTCATTAGTTATTTTAACGTTCTAAACGGCATATTATATTTTAAATCGTTGAAAATTCAGTCCTTTTACGTAATACAATAAGGGCTATTTCAGTCATCAGATGAAAATTATCCATTAATAACCTGCCTTAATATAAAAGTGAACATTGAACTGTTCTCATGGAACTAACATTTTTAATATGATTCTGTTTTATTATGTTGTATATTATTTTATGGCTTACTTTTATTAAGAAGTAAAAATCTGCCCTTAATCATAAAAATATCTTATACGCGAATATGAGACATCGAAATAAAACTAGTTTACGAATTTAATCCCGGTTTTTGTTTTTTGAGGTGTCGGTCGTCCGAAAAGTCAAAGTTACAATATCTACCTACATTTAACAATTATATATTTTTTTTAATATTAGACGTTGGCAGTCCTATTAACATCCAACACGTCAGTCCGTCCCGTGGCTATAAAGGCTGCAGTCTTCCAAACGTGAGGATAAAAAAAATACAAAAAACTGCGACATAATCCGATATCTAGTTTTATTTGGCTGTTTAATCAGTCATCAAAAATATTAAGTTAATGCACATTAGGTTTATTTTACCTTAATAGTTAACAAAATATTATCGCCACAAATTTATTTATTTCAATTAGAACGGATAAACCAATTACACTAATTAAGTTAATAATAACAATATATAACTATAGTAAAATATGAAACAGATCAATAATCGACTTAATAACTACATGAAATATGTGGTATCATGAGTTAATTTCACACAAGCCCTTCTGGCTTAGAATTATAAAGATGTGTAGCAGTCATTATAAATATCAAAGATAGCGAATTTACCATCGCCTTTCCAACCAGATCGAGAGCAATGATAAAATATACGAATTAAAATAAAATTGTTCGGATTTTATCGCGGATTTTGTCTTAATACCGTTTAAAACCATATTATTCATTTCATTTTCCACAAAAAGATTATCAATTTTAATAAATTTAATGGTTAATGCATTTATAGTTGGTAACTATATATGTGTTCGATATCCTTACATAATATAAAACAAGGTCTGTCCGTCTGATCGTGAAAAACTCAAAACTACTAGACGGGTTTTGATCACATTTTGTATGGAGACAGCTTGGGATCTTGAGAAGGACATCATATATTTTTACCCCGGAAAACATCTTCACGCCGGCGGAACCGCGAGTAAAAGCTATTATTAAATAATAATATGCAATAAAAAAAATGTTAGACGGTAACCTATTTTTAAATGACTTATTAATAATATTGAAAATTAATAATTTATGCCCGATATGTCTATCACATTATGGAATGGAATACATTGGGCGGTTCGGAATAAAAGGAGCGAATTTGTGTGACAAATTTATCAATTGTTTTAAAATAAAAATTTAATAACTTTAAACCACATACGTAACTTATTTAAATATATTAAAAATAAATTATGAAAACTTATTAATATAAGAGAAAACATAAAAACACAAAGAATTAACTAAATCAAAAGCTCAAACTCAAAACTATAATGGAAATGTGTACTAATACCAAAATAAACTATTCACAAAGTTGCACTAACGTTCTTCGTCGAACTATTGAATACAGATTCTGGTGAGCGGGTGCACCGCAACGGCAGATCTCTTGGTGGTCGAATTTAATTATTTTCGGTCGACTTCCTAACTCGATCGAAGTTTGCCGCCACTGTGTCCACCAGCAAACAAACTAAGATATGTTCCACAAATAAAACTTAGGATAAGTAACTTACCGCCATTTTCAATAAACGATCTTAAGGTGGTAGCTCAAGGTCCATTTTCATACATTTTGTTTCGGCTTTAATCTGGGTAACTAAACAAGTATTGGCAAGTAAAGAATTTAAATTCACGTCTAGTTAGTGATTAGGTCTCGCAGTTGAAAGAAAAATGTAAAAATAATTAATAATCATGGATATTTCTGCCTTTAAAATTTCGTCATATTAAATTTTAAAGGCCGAAATATCCATGATTATTAATTATTTTTACGTTTTTCTTCAACTGCGAGAACTAATCACTAACTAGACGTGAATTTAAATTCTTTACTTGCCAATACTTGTTTAGTTACCCAGATTAAAGCCGAAACAAAATGTATGAAAATGGACCTTGAGCTACCACCTTAATCGCTTTTACGATCTCAAAAATGGACCAATTAGAGTCACAGTTTTTTGATATGCTTACAAATGAGTTATTTTGATTGGTTCATTCTCGGGATCGGGTTTAAGATTGAGATTGGGATCGTTTATTACAGTCGTCCGCTAGCTAAAATGCCGTTATCTCAAAAAAAAACATTAAATACGAAACGAAAACAAATCACGAAATAACAAATATAAATTTATTGTATTTATTTACGCCAACAAATTGCGATACCTCCAAAATTATAAGTTACAACAAATTATAATTGGCTGAGAAATTCAAATAGACATAATAGGACCAGATATCTTTGAGTAAAAGTTATTGCTTGAATTCTTGATGTTTTGTTACTCAAAACTGCTTTGATATCAGCCAATAATTAGTGGTGACAAAATTAACAATGAGATGTTCAGTTCAAAACTGATAAGCCTTCGGACGCGATTTACCACAGCTATTACGATTTCTATACTTGATTCAATAAAAATAAATTATTATAATCAGTGTCTATCGTTGCTGTATAATATTATGTTTATTTTACATTAGATTGTGTTTAAAATAGGTGGAAACCAAGCCTACAAAACATATTTCACACATGATAATCTATATATATATATATAAAAATGAATCCCTATTTCCCTTAGTCATGCCATCACGCGTAAACAGCTGGACCGATTTCACATTTTTTTTTGTTGTGTTTGTTGTTGTCAGTAGAAGGTTATTATGAAAGATAAAATTCAAAAAATTGCGCGGAAAATTAGAAAATTTAAGTAAACTTAACGACAATATTAATTTTACATAACTGTCAGTTGTTTGAAATAACTGTCAGCGATCGACAAAATGCGCGCGTGCATACATAGTTAAGACAGGACAACGTCTCTCGGGTCAACTAGTTATTAATAAATGCTCGCGGCTTCGCCCGCGTTAAAGAGTAAAGGTCCCGCTATATATTTTCCCGGACAGAAAGTAGTTTATGTCCTTCCCAGAATTCAAATTATCTCCATAACAAAATTTCATCACAATCCTTTGGGTAGTTTTTGAAATTATCGCGGGCACAAAGGTAGATGCGGCAGGAGACTTTGTTTTAAAATATGTTTTCTAGAACCTTTTATGAGGAAAAATTCCATCATACATGATTGTTGCGTAATTTTAACTGTTTACGTAGCACAAGCAACGGAAGCTTTCAAAAAAAAATCCTCGATTTTGCAACATTTTTCATTGATGCTCCGTTCTTATTGGTCATAGCATGATGTTATAAAGCCTTCATTCTATAGCTGTCCAACACGTTTTCAATAATAACGAATAGTTCCTGAGCTACGCGCGTTCAAACAAACAAACTCTTGATCTTTAATTTTTAAATAAAGATAATCATTGATCTCGTCCCAAGTAAGCATACGAAGTTAGTTTTGATTTATAAATAACATATTTGTAGGTCGATTCCTATTATTCACATTTAAAAATACATCAGAATTAAGCTCAAAGTAACCTTATTACTTTGACAGAAATTACCCGTCGGGGACAAAACGACAAAAAATAATATTCAATGAACACAACGTGTACACTTCGATAGCCCACGCAAAAAAATGTTATTATATTACGGACAAGGCCAATATTATACAAGAATAAATCAAACAGCAGTTATTACAAGACGACATATTATACAATATTATTTATTATATTACATTACACATTTTCTAGTAGCATATTATTTAGTACTAGCAGTTGCTTTCGGTTTCGTCTATGTATATCTTGATAAAACGAATGAAACCCTATAATACTAATACTTTCGCATAATCCTCAAATACTATGAATACATTATACAGTAAAATCGGACAAGTGTGAGTTGGACTCGCGCACGAAGAGTTCCATACATAGTAACTCTTTAGGTATTAAAGAGAATATTTACGTTAAAATTAAACTATTTTTCGGATATTATCGCGGTTTTTATATTTTAGTTTTCTCCCGACATTCGCGGAAACATAAGAAATCTTTATAGAATATTATGCTTTAAGACATTACTTCGCAAAAAATTTCATGATTCTAGTGATAGGAAGGACCCTATACGTTTGATTTCCCTGTGAAATGGCAAAATATACGACAATATGCCACATAAAGATTATTTTTTTACATCTGAAACGCGTCGTAAATTAGAATGTTTAATATTAATTTGAACTTGATATAAATACGCATTCCTGAAAAAAAAAACTTGACACAAACGGACAACAAAGGGATCTTATAAGGGTTCCTTTCGAAATACGAAACCCTAAAAATAGTAAAATATCAGCTTCCCTTTTGATAATATTCGCTATTTCCCGCTGCGCCCTATATACGCAGATGCAGCGTTTGCTTTCTATCAGTAAAAGATTTTTTTAAATTAAATCAGTTTTACTAAAGGCCTTACAAAGAATATCGTAAATGTTTACTCTGTAATATAATTCTCGCATTAATATAACAGCATAGTGCACTGGCACACTATAATTTATTTTAATTTTTTGCTCTATATGGATACATATTATAAATAAAATTAATCAAATTCGTACAGTGGCAATACACTTCGATTTTAAACTACCAAGTTATGTATTCCAGAGTCGACAAATAGAATACATGTATTT